>NC_064641.1:416138040-416140540 GCF_023864345.2 Schistocerca serialis cubense | reverse complement strand
GGATAAGGATTGGCTCTGAGGATCGGGGCGTGTCGGGCTTGGTCGGGAAGTGGGTCAGCGCTAACGTGCCGGGCCTGGGCGAGGTGAGTGCCGTAGGGGTGCCGGTAAGTGCGGGCGTTTAGCGCGGGCGTGGTCTGCTCTCGCCGTTGGTCGGCCTCGTGCTGGCCGGCGGTGCAGGATGCGCGCGCCTGCGCGGCGTTCGCGCCCCGGTGCTTCAACCTGCGTGCAGGATCCGAGCTCGGTCCCGTGCCTTGGCCTCCCACGGATCTTCCTTGCTGCGAGGCCGCGTCCGCCTTAGCGTGCTCCTCCGGGGGCGCGCGGGTGCGCGGATTCTCTTCGGCCGCCATTCAACGATCAACTCAGAACTGGCACGGACTGGGGGAATCCGACTGTCTAATTAAAACAAAGCATTGCGATGGCCCTAGCGGGTGTTGACGCAATGTGATTTCTGCCCAGTGCTCTGAATGTCAACGTGAAGAAATTCAAGCAAGCGCGGGTAAACGGCGGGAGTAACTATGACTCTCTTAAGGTGGCCAAGTGGCGGCGGTGTGGCTGCATCCGGACTTGACTTTTCGAAGTGCGGTCTTGATGTAGTCGTGCTGCTGCTGCGAGGTGCCTTCCTTGGCTTATAGTTACAGGGAGAGTGATGCGCAATACATGGGCCTAGCCCTCTTAGCCTCTCCTCTCCTGCGGTCTTCTCCCCTTCTCGTGGGCCCGCTGATTTTCGCAGAGTGGAAGACCGCACCAGGGGCTTGGGGGGGTTACCAGCCCCCCCTCGCATTATCCCTTTTTTAGTTGGGGGCAGTAATCAAAGAATAAGTGGTGGCCCTTCCGCTGAAGGTGCCACCCCAACTCCCCCAGCACCTAGCCGGCCAACCGGCCGTGCCGAAAATCTTGTAACTTTTGCAGCTGTATACGCCTGTAGTGAGTGCCACCGCAGCTTCACCACCAAGAATGGTCTCGGGGTCCATCGCCGCCGCCAACATCTTGCGGCCGCCAACGCGGAGATCGTGACGGAGAGGCATCGCGCGAGGTGGACGGAGGAAGAAGTCCTGTCGCTCGCCAAGGCAGAGGCCGAACTGTTCCTTGAGAGGGACGCCCGGTTCTTCTTTGTTAATCAAGAACTCATCAGAATGTTCCCCGACCGAACGCTTGAGGCAATCAAGTGCCGACGGCGGCAAGCTGCCCACAAGCAGCTTGTCCGCCAGTTCATGGAGGCGCTTGAGATCGGTCGGGGGGAAGAGCCGGCGTCCCGCCGGGGAGCAGCGAGCCCGCTGCCTGACGCGGGCGAGGCTGCTGCGCCGCCCGTCGACGCAGCCGAGGACTTCGCGGCCGACACCACCGGGCCGCCGCCGGAGGGGCCGACTGACGCCGCCATCTGGGAGCATCTGGCGGGGCTACCTGCTTCCGCCCAGCGTTTCTCTGCCCTGGATCGAGTCATAGGTCTGGGGCGGGGCACGCCGCCCGATGTCATCCTGGGCATGCTCCCGGATGCCCTTGCGTCGGTCGGGTCCAGAGGGGAGAGATCGATCACCAGGACACAGCGGCCGCGCCAACCATCGAAGCGGCCGCCTGCCGCGCCGCCGACGCAGAAGCGCAAGCGGCGCCGCTGGGAATACGCGAGAACGCAGGATGCCTTCCGACGGTCGCGTGCACGTTGCGTGCGCGGCCTCTTGGATGGCACCCTGCTCCAGCCGCCACCTGCCATCCCTGGTCTGCTGGACTTCTGGGCGGACCTCTTCACTAAGAAGCCCGTCTCCACCGCGGGCTTCATTCGTGACCGCCTCCTCCCGCACTCGGAGCCTGTCGCTCTTGAGTGCCTATGGGGGCCGGTCACACATGAGGAGGTCGCCGCCGCGTTGCCGCCCAGGGGATCAGCAGCTGGGCCGGACGGCCTTACCCCAGCGGAGTTGCGGCGCCTGCCGCACGAAGTCCTGGTGAAAGTGATGAATCTCTTCCTTCTGGCCCGCGCCCTTCCGGAACGCCTGCTTCGCGCGCGGACGTCCCTTCTCCCGAAAACGGCTGCACCAACATCCCCCGCTGACTTTCGCCCCATTACGGTCTGCTCGGTGTTGGCGCGGACCTTTCACAAGGTTCTCGCGTCACGCCTGATGCGCGCATGTGCTGTGGACGAACGTCAGCGGGCATTCATCCCTCGGGATGGGATGTTGGAAAATACCTTCATCTTGGACACTGCTCTCACCGACGCAGTTCGCTCCTGCCGCTCTGTCTTTGTGGCATCGATCGACGTATCTAAGGCATTCGATTCGGTAGATCATGCTGCCCTTCGCCCCGTGCTGAAGGCGCATGGCCTGCCGGATTGCTTTGTCGAGTATGTCGAGCGGTGCTACGAGGGCAGCACGACAGTGATAGCGGACGGCGCCGGTGTGGGCGTGTCTGTGCAGCCAGCACGGGGCGTTCGCCAGGGCGATCCCCTCTCCCCCCTCCTGTTCAACTTTGCGGTGGACTACGTTTTAGGCCAACTGCCCTCCCACATCGG
>NC_064641.1:416115540-416133040 GCF_023864345.2 Schistocerca serialis cubense | reverse complement strand
TTTCGACTGGCGAGTGCAGCACTGTAGGGCTGAGTGTCTTACTTTATCATACATGGGTGCATCACCCGGATACTGAGACACTGATATCTAGTGACGCAGGCGTGAAGTGAACTCTTTCTTGATAGGGAGAGACACGGGAAGCGAGCCGACGTGCTAATCCTTGGCGTCTGTTTTAACATTATGTGGACTTCTCTTGTCTAAAGTCTTTATGATGATTTGTGCTGAACGCTGTAACATTGACCTGTTTACTCTCGCGTTAATACGCGGAAACGGAGTCGGAATATTTCTATAAAAGCTGGTGGCAGCTAAAGAATTTAATTAAAGGTGAAGGCGAAACCATGTCAATAAATATGGAGGGTACACCTAATAGTGTTCGTCGACATAGTATTGACACACCCACAGGTAGGCACAGTAGGGAGATACCACGTAGCAGTCCGTGGGGAGAGACACCTAGAAGATCAAACATGGAAAGTCGCATGACAGAGGCCGTGGAGGAAATAATCACAGAACTTCAGACAGACCTTAGAGGAAAGAAAACATCAACGGTTATATCCTCATCGGTAAAGAATAAAATATGGATTCTTGCTTTGGGGCAGGCGAAACTATATGGGCAAATAGAAGAACTCAGAGTAGAAAATACTAGGTTAAGTAGGGAATTAGCAGCAGTAAGCGCTCCTGATTTGCAGGCACGGTGTGAGAAATTACAGGCAGAGATAGTTGAACTGAAAGCGGAGAACGAGAAGTTGAGATCCGAAAATCGTTCCCTTCCAGTGTCCTTTGCAAATGCGGTTGCTAGTGTTCCTCAGAGAAATTTGAAAAGTAAGTTGGAACAACAGATTAGTCAAATGAAAGCGAAACAGACTAGCACCCTCTTTTTTAAGTCGGATAATAATACAGATGCTAAAACAATAAGGGAAGTCGTAACAAAGACAATAAATCCGAAACAGGACAAAGTTAAAATAAAGGCAATAAGATCGACGGCAAACACTGTAATTTTGGAGACAGAAACACAAGCAGATAAAATAAAAATAATGGAAAAGACAGCACTGCTTCAGAATATCAGATGTGAGGAACCTAGAAAATTTAGGCCACTGCTTGCTGTGTATCAAGTACCAACAACTCTAACTGATGATGAATTTCTCGAAGAGTTGTATCAAATCAATCTAAGTGAGTACATTTCAAGGGAAGAATTCAGTGAGGGTGTTTCAATTAAGTTTAAAACGGGACCACGAGGGAAACGTACAGTAAACAATGTCCTTGAGGTATCACCAAAAATTCGTCAGCAGCTATTACTGAATGATAGGGTGTACATCCAGTTTGAAGCATTAAATATTAGAGATTTCGTAGGTGTACAGAAATGCTTTAATTGCTGGGGTCTTGGACACTCCACTAAACGATGTGATAAGATGCAGGTGTGTGGAAGGTGTGCCAAGACAGGGCATAAGAAAATTGACTGTAAAGAGGAGACAGAAATTGGATGTATTCCGTGCAAGTATAGGAACAAGGTCTGCGACAAGGCAGGGGGGCCTGAATGTCAAACATATAAAATGCTCTATGAAAGACAAATTGAACGTACAGACTACGATATAGTGAATGATGCTCACTAACATGAACTGTAACTTAAATCGCGAGACAGTACACCCCCAACCCGTCACGGAAGTATTTACACAGCCATCTAATGCTAGCCATACTAAAGAAATGACGATAATTCAACTCAACTGTATGGGAAGTACCCATGTAGGCATGGAACTTAACAGGTTAATAGACGAAATACATGTCGATATAGCTTGCCTGCAAGAGCCACACATGCGGGGTGGCAAAGTTACTGGCCTATCGGTGCAACTCACCACAATTGTGGGAACTCAAAATGCGAAGGCAGCAATAGTGCTGGTTAACCCTAATTTGACTGTGACAAGGATATCTCAGCTCTGTACAGAACACATTGCTACAGTAGAGATTGTACACGGGTGTGATACATGGATAATTTCATCTATATATGCCCAATACTCATATGAAATTGATCCCTTTATCGAAAAAATGCGAGATATTGCACGGTTTTCACAAGGGAAAAGATTGCTTATATTAGCAGACATAAATGCACGGTCAACCATATGGCATGCTGATAGGACAGATGTTAGAGGACATATGGTCGAGGATGTAATAAACGAATGTAATTTATTCCCATTAAACAGAGCAGGACAACCTCCAACCTTTCGTGGTCATGCTGGTGGCCAAAGTAATATTGATATTTCCTTGGCAAATGATATTTCCTTACCACATATATATATGTGGGAAGTCATGGATGGGGCCACACACAGTGATCACAATGTTATTATTATCTACACAGACAATTATAGAAACACTCAAAATACTCAGACACAACAACAGTATCTAGCTTTTGGTAGGGCAGACTGGAACAAATTAAGAAATGTAATAGAAGAATCAGTATTGTATACTACCCAAGGTAGTATAGATTTTAAAACACATGCTTTGACAGATGTCCTGCAAAAGGCACAAAAGAGTGCCATCCCACTGGCCAGGGCTAAGCGGAGGTATCAACGATCTTGGACAGTTGAACTGACTCGTCTACGGAAAGATTCGCGGAATAAGAGAAAGTACTATCAGAGGGCTACATCAGCCCAAGAACGACAGCTTAGACTGGATCAGTACCGGAATGCAAAACTAAAGTATAAAACTGAACTCTGTAAAACCAGACATAAGTATTGGACTGACTTTGTTAAAACGAATCTACAGAAAGATATATGGGGACAACCATTTAAATTACTGACTGATCGTATTAAAACCCCGATGGTGATGTCAACGTTAAAACGAACAGACGGAACCATGACAAGTGGCTGGAGATGCTCAGCAGAGTATCTCCTAAATAAGCTTCTACCAGATGACTCATACATAGAGGACGAGCGACATCATCGTGACTTACGTGACGGAATGGAATCTGCATATGTAAATCAGGATGTCATACTCCCTTTCTCGCAGGAAGAGGTAGCCCTAGCAATAGATAAACTCAAAAATAGGAAGGCGCCAGGTCCTGATGGAATATACACAGAAACATTGAAGAATGCCAGTATACTGATTACCCCGTATTTAACTGACCTTTTTAATGAAGCCCTACTACAAGGAAGAATCCCTACACTCTGGAAAATGGCTAATGCAGTCATTATTAAAAAGTCTGAAGATAGGGATCCAACTGACCCGAAATCCTATAGACCTATCTGTCTCCTGAACACACTTGCAAAGGTGCAGGAGAGGCTCCTGTGTGACAGACTACAGGCACATAGGCGCCTTTATGGTCTAACTCCCCACCAATTTGGATTTAGAGAACACAAATCGATAGATGACGCCATAAACCGCGCCCTGCAAATTGTGGGGAATACGACGGAGAAATATGCGGTCGCTATACTCATTGATATCGCTGGAGCTTTTGATAATCTCTGGTGGCCGTCACTATTTGCTAGACTACGGGAAATTCGACTACCTAATGCTCTGTATTCTAGTTTTATGGACTATTGTAGGGGAAGAATTGTCGAATGGAAAGCAGGAACACAGAAGGTGGTTAAGAGAGTAACCAAGGGATGTCCACAGGGATCAATCTGTGGTCCCATCTTTTGGGACATAGCAATTGAGCCACTATTGGACATCTTGGATAGGGACACACTTGTAGAAGGTGTTGTTGGCTATGCAGATGATCTATTGGTCGTTGCTTCTGCACCATCTAGACTGCAATTGGAAAATAAGTGTACTTTAATACTACAGATGATTAATCACTGGTGTAATCGAAACAAATTGAAAATAGCAGGAAATAAAACAGTTTATTTATTGCTCAAGGGAATACTCCAGCGAAATCCTAGTATAAAATTCAATAACATTAATATACAAAGGAAGCAGGTAGCAAGATATTTAGGACTCCACTTAGATGAACGGCTCTCCTTTAAAGAACACATACAGCGCACTGTGGACAAAGCTGCTAAAATTATGCATAAACTTGCGAGATTAAACTCAGTGCAGTTCAGATTACCATTAATGATGATGCGGATGTATCACACGGCATTATTTGAGTCTATCGCATGTTTTGCAGCAAGTGCCTGGGCACATCGTCTATGCTTGGTAACTTATAAAACAATAGTCAGGAGAGGGCAAAGAAGTGTTCTACTTAGGATGTCGGGAGCGTTTAGCACAACACCTGTCGAAGCCCTGTATGTGGTCCTAGGAACATGCCCAATAGATCTTACTATTCGTTGTAGAGCTGCCTTATATTGGCTGAAAAATGGTGACCTCGAAACGGTTTTCCAAATAACAGGAGAAAACATACAAACCAAGCAACAGCTACACAAATGGAAGTTAGACATGTGGCAAAGAGAATGGGAGACATCAGATAAAGGGCGGCGTGTGTTTTCCTTTTTTCCAAATGTAGTTGAGAGGTTAAAACTAAAACATGTGGAGCCAAGTCGTGGTATGGTTCACTACCTGACTGGGCACGGACCTTATCCAACACACCTACACCGTATGGGAGTAAGGCCTACAGAGATTTGCACATGTGGCATTCTTGGAACGCCCGAACATGTTGTGCTAAGGTGTGATCTACTCGACCATGAACGACCTGCAATAAGAGATGATGAGGTCAGTGCGGTCCTCCGGGACCCAGATAAATGGAACACTATACATAGTCTGGCTGACTCAGTGTCAACGACACTGCTTGATATCTATAAAAAGCAACATCCCACTGACAGAACAAGAATACAGACAGAGACAGAACCTCAACACATGACTTGGGAAGATACAAGCTCTGACAGTGACACAGACAATACTACAGATATGGATTAATTCTGATGGACAGTGTTGATCAATACTATATGGATGTGGACACTGAAGGTTCCCAGCTTTGTCTTATAGAGCATCAGAGATCTTATTGGACACTTATGCAGATTCCCCGTCCTGGCTCGCAACCTTGTCGCTTGTCTTGCTACATATTCTGGATTTATATGTATTAATTTAAGTAATTTTACATTCAAGTTATTATAATTTAAACTTCCATGCAACATACTTTTGATTTGTCTATATAGTTTTCTAGCTCTTATGATATATTAATATTGTTATTCTGTCTTTGTAATCTAATTTTTATTGTTATATAGAGGAATTTAGTTTATGGACAGTCTACAGGCATATACATTGCCTTCGTATTCAGGAGATGCATGTGAGAGAAATCAGATATTTATTTTCTTAATTTTAAGTATAATCATATTCCTTTTAGTAATTATATTAACTTTGAGATTCACCTATTTCTAAAATTGTTAATTAGTATGTTATCTCATACTTTAATCAAATTTTTCTTGTATCTAAGATTGTGTATGCAAGATATTTTAATATTTATTATGCTACCATGTTTCATGTAAAATCCTAATATCACTATAATCTTACATATATGAATTTAGCCTACTTTAAATTTTGGACATATGTGTAAACTGTACTCAAAAAATGTAGCAGTGAGACCCTGGTTCTCTTGTAGACACCTTATAGTGTAGAATTTCTCTTTCCTTTGTCCTCTTTTGTGTTTATTTCTTTTTATATTTTATTTGTTATTTCTTTTATACTTAAATAATTATATTATTTTTATCAATTAGCTTGCATATAAACGTCACACTGTAATAATTAGTGTACGAACACACAGAGCAACAGCCAGGGCAGAAACACTAGAAAAGGTCCGCCTCCACGTGGCAGGGACGGTAACAGAATGGGGACTTGTCAAGCTGACATAACTTGCAAGGAGCCATTTCGGCTAAGAGACCAAATACTGCCTGGCTTGTTACTTGTTTTAAGTAGCACACGGCCCACCTTAGTAACCCAGGTGGTGGGCTACTCTGTAGTGTTTAAATGAAAAAAAAAAAAAAAAAAAAAAAAAAAATATGTCCCTATTCATGAGCTGCGAGCTGTACCACGTACAAGCTACAGACGCGATCGCATTGCTCACTGTACGGATTCTCATGCTGAGCGATCAGCTAGGAAGCGCCCCATCCATGTCGGCACCCGTGGGCGTTGCACTCGCAGTCGCAAAAAACGCTGGGCAAATATATTTCTCGGAAGAGTAACGACAGTCCGAGTCTCCTGCGTGGGAAGAGTCTTTCTAGGCCCTGACCCACGGGAAGGGTGTAGCTTCCCCCATCCCGGACATTTGACGTCGTCACACTACCGGTATTGACTAATAGACTGATTGCTGATAATCATTAGCCATACACTGGGGGAAACGGCCGACAGGGGCGGCAACATAGTGGAGCCGCAGTATCACTAATGTACAGAGATAGAACAGTTTCGACTGGAACCAGAGTCACCGTATACACGGCACTGATTAGTAATAGATGCAGAGCCATCAGAATACAGATAATATATACAACCGTCCCTATACATGCTGAAAGACTCTGCACACAATGAGAACCACACGTCAGCCAGACACTCTTATCACACACTACTCTCTTATCACACACTACTCTCTGCCTGTAACAGGCACACACACAATATCTAACCACCAGCATGGAAGAACATCCAGTGCATACTCTCCGCCACATTACACAATCCACACTATCATAACCAGACCGGGAGGTCCACCCAGAAAACACAATATCCCACCCTTCCGACATCCGCACATTGCTCAGCTAAGCCACGAACACCCACACATGTCCTACACAGGGGTGCACCCAACATCACAATACTGCCTCCTGTCACAGCACACAAACAATGGCAGGAATGAAAGACACAGATCTGCCACAACCATGGAATCGGAGCGCCGCCTGTCATGAGCCAAAAGTGCATCCTGACGTGACAAATCGGATGATGCCGCAGGCATCCAATTACGATAATCACTATCAACGAACCTGCCGCCCCCCCCCCCAATACACCTTTCCCTACAACAATGTGTACCTGAACCTAAGCTATATTGTACCTTAACCTAACCTATATTGTACCTTAACCTAACCTATATCGTACCTTAACCTAACCTATATCGTACCTTAACCTAACCTATATCGTACCTTAACCTAACCTATATCGTACCTTAACCTAACCTATATCGTACCTTAACCTAACCTACGTTGTGCCTTAACCTAACCTACGTTGTGCCTTAACCTAACCTACGTTGTGCCTTAACCTAACCTACGTTGTGCCTTAACCTAACCTACGTTGTGCCTTAACCTAACCTACGTTGTGCCTTAACCTAACCTACGTTGTGCCTTAACCTAACCTACGTTGTGCCTTAACCTAACCTACGTTGTGCCTTAACCTAACCTACGTTGTGCCTTAACCTAACCTACGTTGTGCCTTAACCTAACCTACGTTGTGCCTTAACCTAACCTACGTTGTGCCTTAACCTAACCTACGTTGTGCCTTAACCTAACCTACGTTGTGCCTTAACCTAACCTACGTTGTGCCTTAACCTAACCTACGTTGTGCCTTAACCTAACCTACGTTGTGCCTTAACCTAACCTACGTTGTGCCTTAACCTAACCCATGTTGTGCCTTGACCTAACCCATGTTGTGCCTTAACGTAACCCATGTTGTGCCTTAACCTAACCCATGTTGTGCCTTAACGTAACCCATGTTGTGCCTTAACGTAACCCATGTTGTGCCTTAACCTAACCCATGTTGTGCCTTAACCTAACCCATGTTGTGCCTTAACCTAACCCATGTTGTGCCTTAACCTAACCCATGTTGTGCCTTAACCTAACCTATAATGTGCCTTAACCTAACCTATAATGTGCCTTAACCTAACCTATAATGTGCCTTAACCTAACCTATAATGTGCCTTAACCTAAACTATATTGCGCCTTAACCTGACGCACGTTGTCGCTGAACCTGCTCTGTAATTGTTATGCAACCCGTTAAAGTAGTGTAGTGTTGCCTAACCGCAACCCTCGCAATATAGTTCGCTACTCGCACTGCCCGGTCCCCTGTGTATCGCGTCATGTTAAACACCTTGCAGGTGTTGCTGACTTTCCACATGCTCATGCTATACACTGTAATGTGGATAGCAGCAGGACGTACATGCCCCCTCCCCTTCCCCCCTGCCTTCGCAAGCTGGTCGGTGAGAAGTTTGCATGTTCAACGCCCTTCGCATGCCGACGTACTCAGCCTACGTTGTGGTACGGCCTGTCACCTGTCCGCCGATGTACGCAAAACCCACAAACTGTACTGCACATTGGTCCGTATGTACTGAATGATACATCGTGGCACATGTGACCGTATGACGACTGCGCCTAGCAACGGCGGACCATACAGTCCAAATATTGTGCACGCAGCTACGTGTCGTCTCCCTATAAGAGCTGGATTGCAGTGTGGTACGCCATACAGACGTGTGGGAGGAACGGACGCCCTGGATGGCGATCAGCATGAGCAGTCTGTTGATGTAGTGGAGCGTGTATTCGGACGTAGTCGTCTCTTCTCACACACCGTGATAGCATGTTGCACCGTGTTCCACATCTGCGACATGCTGCAGAGGCCGGCTGACAGTCGTTCGCGCAATGGACACCGCATACGTACGGGGTCGACCTTCCACGTGTTCTCTAGGCGTGCACATGTTGTTGCATCTATGTGGGCAGACGTAGTGTGTTGTGACACCTGACACAGGCATGCAATACTCGTTGCAAATGGCGATGGACGTGTACGTTTGCTGGTGACGTTACGCAAATGAACAACTGGTAACCCGTTGTGGTGCGGTTGTTCTCGCTAGAGGTGAATCAGTGTTGGCGACGATCGGTCGAGCTATTAACCGGTTGTTTCAGGGATACCCACCATGCCCACGAACGTGAAAGGGGACCCACCATGCCCACGAACGTGAAAGGGGATCTGGGTGTGAGGCGATACGCGGCGGTGGCTGGGTGGGACCGTCCCCGGCCGGTGAGGGGGGGCCGCCCGGCGTGCTGGCAGCGCGGTGCGTGGGCGCACGCGCTACAGCCGGCTGGTGGGGGCGGCCAGTGGCAGGCGCGCCGGCCGACGGACGCGGCAGGCGGCGCAGCTGCGCGCCGGCGCCCCCTGCTCGCGGCGCCTTGCGGCCAAAGTAGGTCCTCGCGGGCCCGGTGCGAAGCGCGGTGGCCATCTGCAGTGTGCTGGTCCGATTGAGGACTTTGTGCGCTGAGGATGCGCCGCCGCCCGGCGCTCGGCGCCGCGACGCCGTCTGCTGCTCGGTCGCCCCAGCGGTTCTCGCAGGTGGTTTGTATCGCAGCTGTGCGGACGTGTTGGCGCGTGCGCTGTGCTGGGAGAGTTCGCTTCGGCACCCAAGTGGGGCTTTTGTCCTTCTGTGGCGCCGGCGTTGGAGCTGCCGGTCACCGTAGGTGGCGCGTGTTGTCTCCCGCCGGCAATGCCACGACAGCACGCTCCCGGGCCTCTGTCGGCAGCGGCAAGCTCAGTTGGGAGCACGGGTGGTCGCACCTAAAGCGTCTACTTGCCTAACTCCGGGCGATTGCGCCTCTCTCGAACCCGACCAAGTACTTAGGACGGCGCTGCGCGCCGCCGGGACCTGAGAGGGTTTCGAGGTGTGTTGTGCAGGGGAGCTCAGCCTCCTCCTGTTTGCAGAATAATTGAGCGGACGCTTGCGTGTTCGCGCGGGCCCCCGGGACACACTCCCGGGCGGCCGGCTGCTCAGCTCTAGTTGACGCAGCTCCCTGGTTGATCCTGCCAGTAGTCATATGCTTGTCTCAAAGATTAAGCCATGCATGTCTCAGTACAAGCCGCATTAAGGTGAAACCGCGAATGGCTCATTAAATCAGTTATGGTTCCTTAGATCGTACCCACGTTACTTGGATAACTGTGGTAATTCTAGAGCTAATACATGCAAACAGAGTCCCGACCAGAGATGGAAGGGACGCTTTTATTAGATCAAAACCAATCGGTCGGCTCGTCCGGTCCGTTTGCCTTGGTGACTCTGAATAACTTTGGGCTGATCGCACGGTCCTCGTACCGGCGACGCATCTTTCAAATGTCTGCCTTATCAACTGTCGATGGTAGGTTCTGCGCCTACCATGGTTGTAACGGGTAACGGGGAATCAGGGTTCGATTCCGGAGAGGGAGCCTGAGAAACGGCTACCACATCCAAGGAAGGCAGCAGGCGCGCAAATTACCCACTCCCGGCACGGGGAGGTAGTGACGAAAAATAACGATACGGGACTCATCCGAGGCCCCGTAATCGGAATGAGTACACTTTAAATCCTTTAACGAGTATCTATTGGAGGGCAAGTCTGGTGCCAGCAGCCGCGGTAATTCCAGCTCCAATAGCGTATATTAAAGTTGTTGCGGTTAAAAAGCTCGTAGTTGGATTTGTGTCCCACGCTGTTGGTTCACCGCCCGTCGGTGTTTAACTGGCATGTATCGTGGGACGTCCTGCCGGTGGGGCGAGCCGAAGGCGTGCGACCGCCTCGTGCGTGCTCGTGCGTCCCGAGGCGGACCCCGTTGAAATCCTACCAGGGTGCTCTTTATTGAGTGTCTCGGTGGGCCGGCACGTTTACTTTGAACAAATTAGAGTGCTTAAAGCAGGCAAGCCCGCCTGAATACTGTGTGCATGGAATAATGGAATAGGACCTCGGTTCTATTTTGTTGGTTTTCGGAACCCGAGGTAATGATTAATAGGGACAGGCGGGGGCATTCGTATTGCGACGTTAGAGGTGAAATTCTTGGATCGTCGCAAGACGAACAGAAGCGAAAGCATTTGCCAAGTATGTTTTCATTAATCAAGAACGAAAGTTAGAGGTTCGAAGGCGATCAGATACCGCCCTAGTTCTAACCATAAACGATGCCAGCCAGCGATCCGCCGCAGTTCCTCCGATGACTCGGCGGGCAGCCTCCGGGAAACCAAAGCTTTTGGGTTCCGGGGGAAGTATGGTTGCAAAGCTGAAACTTAAAGGAATTGACGGAAGGGCACCACCAGGAGTGGAGCCTGCGGCTTAATTTGACTCAACACGGGAAACCTCACCAGGCCCGGACACCGGAAGGATTGACAGATTGATAGCTCTTTCTTGATTCGGTGGGTGGTGGTGCATGGCCGTTCTTAGTTGGTGGAGCGATTTGTCTGGTTAATTCCGATAACGAACGAGACTCTAGCCTGCTAACTAGTCGCGTGACATCCTTCGTGCTGTCAGCGATTACTTTTCTTCTTAGAGGGACAGGCGGCTTCTAGCCGCACGAGATTGAGCAATAACAGGTCTGTGATGCCCTTAGATGTTCTGGGCCGCACGCGCGCTACACTGAAGGAATCAGCGTGTCTTCCTAGGCCGAAAGGTCGGGGTAACCCGCTGAACCTCCTTCGTGCTAGGGATTGGGGCTTGCAATTGTTCCCCATGAACGAGGAATTCCCAGTAAGCGCGAGTCATAAGCTCGCGTTGATTACGTCCCTGCCCTTTGTACACACCGCCCGTCGCTACTACCGATTGAATGATTTAGTGAGGTCTTCGGACTGGTACGCGGCATTGACTCTGTCGTTGCCGATGCTACCGGAAAGATGACCAAACTTGATCATTTAGAGGAAGTAAAAGTCGTAACAAGGTTTCCGTAGGTGAACCTGCGGAAGGATCATTACCGACTAGACTGCATGTCTTTCGATGTGCGTGTCGTGTCGCGCAACACGCTACCTGTACGGCTCGCAGTAGCCGTGCGCCGCGTGCGGAACCACGCGTTCGTCTCAAAACTAACGGCAATGTTGTGTGGTACGAGCGCTGAAGCGCTGGAGCGGCTGGCCTGCGGCACCTGGCGCCTGGCGCCGGTTTTGAATGACTTTCGCCCGAGTGCCTGTCCGCTCCGGTGTGGAGCCGTACGACGCCCGTCGGCCGTGAGGCCGTTGGACACTGAACGCTGGAACAGGGGCCGCCACACGCCTCAGTCCCGCCTATGCAACTGTCTTGAAAGAGATAGTGGAAACTATGAAAAGATCACCCAGGACGGTGGATCACTCGGCTCGTGGGTCGATGAAGAACGCAGCAAATTGCGCGTCGACATGTGAACTGCAGGACACATGAACATCGACGTTTCGAACGCACATTGCGGTCCATGGATTCCGTTCCCGGGCCACGTCTGGCTGAGGGTCGGCTATGTATACTGAAGCGCGCGGCGTTTGCCCCGCTTCGCAGACCTGGGAGTGTCGTGGCCGCCTGTGGGGCCGGCCGCGTCTCCTTAAACGTGCGATGCGCGCCCGTCGCCTGGCGGTTCGCATACCGGTACTTACTCGGTAGCGTGCACAGCCGGCTGGCGGTGTGGCGTGCGACACCTCGTACAACGACCTCAGAGCAGGCGAGACTACCCGCTGAATTTAAGCATATTACTAAGCGGAGGAAAAGAAACTAACAAGGATTCCCCCAGTAGCGGCGAGCGAACAGGGAAGAGTCCAGCACCGAACCCCGCAGGCTGCCGCCTGTCGTGGCATGTGGTGTTTGGGAGGGTCCACTACCCCGACGCCTCGCGCCGAGCCCAAGTCCAACTTGAATGAGGCCACGGCCCGTAGAGGGTGCCAGGCCCGTAGCGGCCGGTGCGAGCGTCGGCGGGACCTCTCCTTCGAGTCGGGTTGCTTGAGAGTGCAGCTCCAAGTGGGTGGTAAACTCCATCTGAGACTAAATATGACCACGAGACCGATAGCGAACAAGTACCGTGAGGGAAAGTTGAAAAGAACTTTGAAGAGAGAGTTCAAAAGTACGTGAAACCGTTCTGGGGTAAACGTGAGAAGTCCGAAAGGTCGAACGGGTGAGATTCACGCCCATCCGGCCACTGGCCTCCGCCCTCGGCAGATGGGGCCGGCCGCCCGCGCGGAGCAATCCGCGGCGGGGTCGTGTCCGGTTGCCTTTCCACTCGCCGCGGGGTGGGGCCGTTCCGGTGTGCGGTGGGCCGCACTTCTCCCCTAGTAGGACGTCGCGACCCGCTGGGTGCCGGCCTACGGCCCGGGTGCGCAGCCTGTCCTTCCGCGGGCCTCGGTTCGCGTCTGTTGGGCAGAGCCCCGGTGTCCTGGCTGGCTGCCCGGCGGTATATCTGGAGGAGTCGATTCGCCCCTTTGGGCGCTCGGGCTCCCGGCAAGCGCGCGCGGTTCTTCCCGGATGACGGACCTACCTGGCCCGGCCCCGGACCCGCGCCGCTGTTGGCTCGGGATGCTCTCGGGCGGAATAATCGCTCCCGTCAGCGGCGCTTCAGCTTTGGACAATTTCACGACCCGTCTTGAAACACGGACCAAGGAGTCTAACATGTGCGCGAGTCATTGGGCTGTACGAAACCTAAAGGCGTAATGAAAGTGAAGGTCTCGCCTTGCGCGGGCCGAGGGAGGATGGGGCTTCCCCGCCCTTCATTTGGCGGCGGCCTCCGCACTCCCGGGGCGTCTCGTCCTCATTGCGAGGTGAGGCGCACCTAGAGCGTACACGTTGGGACCCGAAAGATGGTGAACTATGCCTGGCCAGGACGAAGTCAGGGGAAACCCTGATGGAGGTCCGTAGCGATTCTGACGTGCAAATCGATCGTCGGAGCTGGGTATAGGGGCGAAAGACTAATCGAACCATCTAGTAGCTGGTTCCCTCCGAAGTTTCCCTCAGGATAGCTGGTGCTCGTACGAGTCTCATCCGGTAAAGCGAATGATTAGAGGCCTTGGGGCCGAAACGACCTCAACCTATTCTCAAACTTTAAATGGGTGAGATCTCCGGCTTGCTTGATATGCTGAAGCCGCGAGCAAACGACTCGGATCGGAGTGCCAAGTGGGCCACTTTTGGTAAGCAGAACTGGCGCTGTGGGATGAACCAAACGCCGAGTTAAGGCGCCCGAATCGACGCTCATGGGAAACCATGAAAGGCGTTGGTTGCTTAAGACAGCAGGACGGTGGCCATGGAAGTCGGAATCCGCTAAGGAGTGTGTAACAACTCACCTGCCGAAGCAACTAGCCCTGAAAATGGATGGCGCTGAAGCGTCGTGCCTATACTCGGCCGTCAGTCTGGCAGTCATGGCCGGTCCTTGCGGCCGGCCGCGAAGCCCTGACGAGTAGGAGGGTCGCGGCGGTGGGCGCAGAAGGGTCTGGGCGTGAGCCTGCCTGGAGCCGCCGTCGGTGCAGATCTTGGTGGTAGTAGCAAATACTCCAGCGAGGCCCTGGAGGGCTGACGCGGAGAAGGGTTTCGTGTGAACAGCCGTTGCACACGAGTCAGTCGATCCTAAGCCCTAGGAGAAATCCGATGTTGATGGGGGCCGTCATAGCATGATGCACTTTGTGCTGGCCCCCGTTGGGCGAAAGGGAATCCGGTTCCTATTCCGGAACCCGGCAGCGGAACCGATACAAGTCGGGCCCCTCTTTTAGAGATGCTCGTCGGGGTAACCCAAAAGGACCCGGAGACGCCGTCGGGAGATCGGGGAAGAGTTTTCTTTTCTGCATGAGCGTTCGAGTTCCCTGCAATCCTCTAGCAGGGAGATAGGGTTTGGAACGCGAAGAGCACCGCAGTTGCGGCGGTGTCCCGATCTTCCCCTCGGACCTTGAAAATCCGGGAGAGGGCCACGTGGAGGTGTCGCGCCGGTTCGTACCCATATCCGCAGCAGGTCTCCAAGGTGAAGAGCCTCTAGTCGATAGAATAATGTAGGTAAGGGAAGTCGGCAAATTGGATCCGTAACTTCGGGATAAGGATTGGCTCTGAGGATCGGGGCGTGTCGGGCTTGGTCGGGAAGTGGGTCAGCGCTAACGTGCCGGGCCTGGGCGAGGTGAGTGCCGTAGGGGTGCCGGTAAGTGCGGGCGTTTAGCGCGGGCGTGGTCTGCTCTCGCCGTTGGTCGGCCTCGTGCTGGCCGGCGGTGCAGGATGCGCGCGCCTGCGCGGCGTTCGCGCCCCGGTGCTTCAACCTGCGTGCAGGATCCGAGCTCGGTCCCGTGCCTTGGCCTCCCACGGATCTTCCTTGCTGCGAGGCCGCGTCCGCCTTAGCGTGCTCCTCCGGGGGCGCGCGGGTGCGCGGATTCTCTTCGGCCGCCATTCAACGATCAACTCAGAACTGGCACGGACTGGGGGAATCCGACTGTCTAATTAAAACAAAGCATTGCGATGGCCCTAGCGGGTGTTGACGCAATGTGATTTCTGCCCAGTGCTCTGAATGTCAACGGGAAGAAATTCAAGCAAGCGCGGGTAAACGGCGGGAGTAACTATGACTCTCTTAAGGACTATGACTCTCTTAAGGTGGCCAAGTGGCGGCGGTGTGGCTGCATCCGGACTTGGCTTTTCGAAGTGCGGTCTTGATGTAGTCGTGCTGCTGCTGCGAGGTGCCTTCCTTGGGTTATGGTTACAGGGAGAGTGATGCGCAATACATGGGCCTAGCCCTTTTAGCCTCTCCTCTCCTGCGGTCTTCTCCCCTTCTCGTGGGCCCGCTGATTTTCGCAGAGTGGAAGACCGCACCAGGGGCTTGGGGGGGTTACCAGCCCCCCCTCGCACTATCCCTTTGTTAGTTGGGGGCAGTAATCAGAGAATAAGTGGTGGCCCTTCCGCTGAAGGTGCCACCCCAACTCCCCCAGCACCTAGCCGGCCAACCGGCCGTGCCGAAAATCTTGTAACTTTTGCAGCTGTATACGCCTGTAGTGAGTGCCACCGCAGCTTTACCACCAAGAACGGTCTCGGGGTCCATCGCCGCCGCCAACACCCTGCGGCCGCCAACGCGGAGATCGTCACGGAGAGGCATCGCGCGAGGTGGACGGAGGAAGAAGTCCTGTCGCTCGCCAAGGCAGAGGCCGAACTGTTCCTCGAGAGGGACGCCCGGTTCTTCTTTGTAAATCAAGAGCTCATCAGGATGTTCCCCGACCGAACGCTTGAGGCAATCAAGTGCCGACGGCGGCAAGCTGCCCACAAGCAGCTTGTCCGCCAATTCATGGAGGCGCTTGAGATCGGTCGGGGGGAAGAGCCGGCGTCCCGCCGGGGAGCAGCGAGCCCGCTGCCTGACGCGGGCGAGGCCGCTGCGCCGCCCGTCGACGCAGCCGAGGACTTCGCGGCCGACACCACCGGGCCGCCGCCGGAGGGGCCGACTGACGCCGCCATCTGGGAGCATCTGGCGGGGCTACCCGCTTCCGCCCAGCGTTTCTCTGCCCTGGATCGTGTCATAGGTCTGGGGCGGGGCACGCCGCCCGATGTCATCCTGGGCATGCTCCCGGATGCCCTTGTGTCGGTCGGGTCCAGAGGGGAGAGATCGATCACCAGGACACAGCGGCCGCGCCAACCATCGAAGCGGCCGCCTGCTGCGCCGCCGACGCAGAAGCGCAAGCGGCGCCGCTGGGAGTACGCGAGAACGCAGGATGCCTTCCGACGGTCGCGTGCACGTTGCGTGCGCGGCCTCTTGGATGGCACCCTACTCCAGCCGCCACCTGCCATCCCTGGTCTGCTGGACTTCTGGGCGGACCTCTTCACTAAGAAGCCCATCTCCACCGCGGGCTTCATTCGTGACCGCCTCCTCCCGCACTCGGAGCCTGTCGCTCCCGAGTGCCTATGGGGGCCGGTCACACATGAGGAGGTCGCCGCCGCGTTGCCGCCCAGGGGATCAGCAGCCGGGCCGGACGGCCTTACCCCAGCGGAGTTGCGGCGCCTGCCGCACGAAGTCCTGGTGAAAGTGATGAATCTCTTCCTTCTGGCCCGCGCCCTTCCGGAACGCCTGCTTCGCGCGCGGACGTCCCTTCTCCCGAAAACGGCTGCACCAACATCCCCCGCTGACTTTCGCCCCATTACGGTCTGCTCGGTGTTGGCGCGGACCTTTCACAAGGTTCTCGCGTCACGCCTGATGCGCGCATGTGCTGTGGACGAACGTCAACGGGCATTCATCCCTCGGGATGGGATGTTGGAAAATACCTTCATCTTGGACACCGCTCTCACCGACGCAGTTCGCTCCTGCCGCTCTGTCTCTGTGGCATCGATCGACGTATCTAAGGCATTCGATTCGGTAGATCATGCTGCCCTTCGCCCCGTGCTGAAGGCGCATGGCCTGCCGGATTGTTTTGTCGAGTATGTCGAGCGGTGCTACGAGGGCAGCACGACAGTGATAGCGGACGGCGCCGGCGTGGGCGTGTCTGTGCAGCCAGCACGGGGCGTTCGCCAGGGCGATCCCCTCTCCCCCCTCCTGTTCAACTTTGCGGTGGACTACGTTTTAGGCCAACTGCCCTCCCACATCGGAGCTCGGATCCTCGGTCGCAGAGTCAACGCTGCGGCCTTTGCAGATGACGTCTTGCTGTTTGCAGCGACCCCGAGGGGCTTGCAGTCCCTCATCGACGCAGCTACCGCAGCCCTCGCCCACCTGGGGCTGCAGATCAACGCCCGGAAGTGTTTCACCCTCGCCTTAGTCGCGTCAGGGCGCGAGAAGAAGGTGAAGGTGGACAGCAATGTCACCTTCACAGCAGGCAATACCACCATGCCTGCCCTGCGTGTGGGTGAAACCTTCCGGTACCTGGGGCTGCAATTTTCCACGGCGGGTCGCTGTGTCTTCAATCCACGTCGCCACCTGGTGGAGCAGCTTGACGTCATCTCCCGAGCTCCGC
>NC_064641.1:416105540-416110540 GCF_023864345.2 Schistocerca serialis cubense | reverse complement strand
ACAAATGATGAAGCGTATGTTACCATGAGCACTCTACAGCCCCAATAATCCGTGCACCTTGGAGGGACCATGGCTGAGTGTGGAGGGGGGATGAGCAATCTCTCAGAGCCCTGAGGATGCCTCTACATGGTCCCTGGGACACCAGTGGCGGTAGGGGTATGTCAAAGTGAGGTACATATAAACGCTCAGAAACTAGATGGGCTACGATACTGGGCAACCAGTGATCAATGGCATGAGGGTCTAGCCAACCTGGAGGGTAGTAGGAGGTCCCCCTAATCCTCCCGTAAAAACTATCATGCCAAGACGGATGCTATACTGCTGGTGAAAGGGTCGCCACCAGCAGTGGCGGCGCCGCCTCCACGTGGTTCCCCGTGGGCACCCAGTATTGAGGGTGGCCAAAGGCGCTTCTCCACATAGAGAGTCCGTTCCCCCACACTGGGGGTAATTTTTCCAAGTCGGTTTCTGAAGGCAGTGTTCTGGTTCCATAGTGGATCGTGGGGTGGAGTGGAGGGGAGGATGAGCGAGAGCTCGGGTATCCCCAATGACACCCACCATCTGGGGAGGGGAAACCCAAACTAGTGACCATGTATGATACTGTCCCTATTCATGAGCTGCGAGCTGTACCACGTACAAGCTACAGACGCGATCGCATTGCTCACTGTACGGATTCTCATGCTGAGCGATCAGCTAGGAAGCGCCCCATCCATGTCGGCACCCGTGGGCGTTGCACTCGCAGTCGCAAAAAACGCTGGGCAAATATATTTCTCGGAAGAGTAACGACAGTCCGAGTCTCCTGCGTGGGAAGAGTCTTTCTAGGCCCTGACCCACGGGAAGGGTGTAGCTTCCCCCATCCCGGACATTTGACGTCGTCACACTACCGGTATTGACTAATAGACTGATTGCTGATAATCATTAGCCATACACTGGGGGAAACGGCCGACAGGGGCGGCAACATAGTGGAGCCGCAGTATCACTAATGTACAGAGATAGAACAGTTTCGACTGGAACCAGAGTCACCGTATACACGGCACTGATTAGTAATAGATGCAGAGCCATCAGAATACAGATAATATATACAACCGTCCCTATACATGCTGAAAGACTCTGCACACAATGAGAACCACACGTCAGCCAGACACTCTTATCACACACTACTCTCTTATCACACACTACTCTCTGCCTGTAACAGGCACACACACAATATCTAACCACCAGCATGGAAGAACATCCAGTGCATACTCTCCGCCACATTACACAATCCACACTATCATAACCAGACCGGGAGGTCCACCCAGAAAACACAATATCCCACCCTTCCGACATCCGCACATTGCTCAGCTAAGCCACGAACACCCACACATGTCCTACACAGGGGTGCACCCAACATCACAATACTGCCTCCTGTCACAGCACACAAACAATGGCAGGAATGAAAGACACAGATCTGCCACAACCATGGAATCGGAGCGCCGCCTGTCATGAGCCAAAAGTGCATCCTGACGTGACAAATCGGATGATGCCGCAGGCATCCAATTACGATAATCACTATCAACGAACCTGCCGCCCCCCCCCCCAATACACCTTTCCCTACAACAATGTGTACCTGAACCTAAGCTATATTGTACCTTAACCTAACCTATATTGTACCTTAACCTAACCTATATCGTACCTTAACCTAACCTATATCGTACCTTAACCTAACCTATATCGTACCTTAACCTAACCTATATCGTACCTTAACCTAACCTATATCGTACCTTAACCTAACCTATATCGTACCTTAACCTAACCTACGTTGTGCCTTAACCTAACCTACGTTGTGCCTTAACCTAACCTACGTTGTGCCTTAACCTAACCTACGTTGTGCCTTAACCTAACCTACGTTGTGCCTTAACCTAACCTACGTTGTGCCTTAACCTAACCTACGTTGTGCCTTAACCTAACCTACGTTGTGCCTTAACCTAACCTACGTTGTGCCTTAACCTAACCTACGTTGTGCCTTAACCTAACCTACGTTGTGCCTTAACCTAACCTACGTTGTGCCTTAACCTAACCTACGTTGTGCCTTAACCTAACCTACGTTGTGCCTTAACCTAACCTACGTTGTGCCTTAACCTAACCTACGTTGTGCCTTAACCTAACCTACGTTGTGCCTTAACCTAACCTACGTTGTGCCTTAACCTAACCCATGTTGTGCCTTAACCTAACCCATGTTGTGCCTTAACGTAACCCATGTTGTGCCTTAACCTAACCCATGTTGTGCCTTAACGTAACCCATGTTGTGCCTTAACGTAACCCATGTTGTGCCTTAACCTAACCCATGTTGTGCCTTAACCTAACCCATGTTGTGCCTTAACCTAACCCATGTTGTGCCTTAACCTAACCCATGTTGTGCCTTAACCTAACCCATGTTGTGCCTTAACCTAACCCATGTTGTGCCTTAACCTAACCTATAATGTGCCTTAACCTAACCTATAATGTGCCTTAACCTAACCTATAATGTGCCTTAACCTAACCTATAATGTGCCTTAACCTAAACTATATTGCGCCTTAACCTGACGCACGTTGTCGCTGAACCTGCTCTGTAATTGTTATGCAACCCGTTAAAGTAGTGTAGTGTTGCCTAACCGCAACCCTCGCAATATAGTTCGCTACTCGCACTGCCCGGTCCCCTGTGTATCGCGTCATGTTAAACACCTTGCAGGTGTTGCTGACTTTCCACATGCTCATGCTATACACTGTAATGTGGATAGCAGCAGGACGTACATGCCCCCTCCCCTTCCCCCCTGCCTTCGCAAGCTGGTCGGTGAGAAGTTTGCATGTTCAACGCCCTTCGCATGCCGACGTACTCAGCCTACGTTGTGGTACGGCCTGTCACCTGTCCGCCGATGTACGCAAAACCCACAAACTGTACTGCACATTGGTCCGTATGTACTGAATGATACATCGTGGCACATGTGACCGTATGACGACTGCGCCTAGCAACGGCGGACCATACAGTCCAAATATTGTGCACGCAGCTACGTGTCGTCTCCCTATAAGAGCTGGATTGCAGTGTGGTACGCCATACAGACGTGTGGGAGGAACGGACGCCCTGGATGGCGATCAGCATGAGCAGTCTGTTGATGTAGTGGAGCGTGTATTCGGACGTAGTCGTCTCTTCTCACACACCGTGATAGCATGTTGCACCGTGTTCCACATCTGCGACATGCTGCAGAGGCCGGCTGACAGTCGTTCGCGCAATGGACACCGCATACGTACGGGGTCGACCTTCCACGTGTTCTCTAGGCGTGCACATGTTGTTGCGTCTATGTGGGCAGACGTAGTGTGTTGTGACACCTGACACAGGCATGCAATACTCGTTGCAAATGGCGATGGACGTGTACGTTTGCTGGTGACGTTACGCAAATGAACAACTGGTAACCCGTTGTGGTGCGGTTGTTCTCGCTAGAGGTGAATCAGTGTTGGCGACGATCGGTCGAGCTATTAACCGGTTGTTTCAGGGATACCCACCATGCCCACGAACGTGAAAGGGGACCCACCATGCCCACGAACGTGAAAGGGGATCTGGGTGTGAGGCGATACGCGGCGGTGGCTGGGTGGGACCGTCCCCGGCCGGTGAGGGGGGGCCGCCCGGCGTGCTGGCAGCGCGGTGCGTGGGCGCACGCGCTACAGCCGGCTGGTGGGGGCGGGCAGTGGCAGGCGCGCCGGCCGACGGACGCGGCAGGCGGCGCAGCTGCGCGCCGGCGCCCCCTGCTCGCGGCGCCTTGCGGCCAAAGTAGGTCCTCGCGGGCCCGGTGCGAAGCGTGGTGGCCATCTGCAGTGTGCTGGTCCGATTGAGGACTTTGTGCGCTGAGGATGCGCCGCCGCCCGGCGCTCGGCGCCGCGACGCCGTCTGCTGCTCGGTCGCCCCAGCGGTTCTCGCAGGTGGTTTGTATCGCAGCTGTGCGGACGTGTTGGCGCGTGCGCTGTGCTGGGAGAGTTCGCTTCGGCACCCAAGTGGGGCTTTTGTCCTTCTGTGGCGCCGGCGTTGGAGCTGCCGGTCACCGTAGGTGGCGCGTGTTGTCTCCCGCCGGCAATGCCACGACAGCACGCTCCCGGGCCTCTGTCGGCAGCGGCAAGCTCAGTTGGGAGCACGGGTGGTCGCACCTAAAGCGTCTACTTGCCTAACTCCGGGCGATTGCGCCTCTCTCGAACCCGACCAAGTACTTAGGACGGCGCTGCGCGCCGCCGGGACCTGAGAGGGTTTCGAGGTGTGTTGTGCAGGGGAGCTCAGCCTCCTCCTGTTTGCAGAATAATTGAGCGGACGCTTGCGTGTTCGCGCGGGCCCCCGGGACACACTCCCGGGCGGCCGGCTGCTCAGCTCTAGTTGACGCAGCTCCCTGGTTGATCCTGCCAGTAGTCATATGCTTGTCTCAAAGATTAAGCCATGCATGTCTCAGTACAAGCCGCATTAAGGTGAAACCGCGAATGGCTCATTAAATCAGTTATGGTTCCTTAGATCGTACCCACGTTACTTGGATAACTGTGGTAATTCTAGAGCTAATACATGCAAACAGAGTCCCGACCAGAGATGGAAGGGACGCTTTTATTAGATCAAAACCAATCGGTCGGCTCGTCCGGTCCGTTTGCCTTGGTGACTCTGAATAACTTTGGGCTGATCGCACGGTCCTCGTACCGGCGACGCATCTTTCAAATGTCTGCCTTATCAACTGTCGATGGTAGGTTCTGCGCCTACCATGGTTGTAACGGGTAACGGGGAATCAGGGTTCGATTCCGGAGAGGGAGCCTGAGAAACGGCTACCACATCCAAGGAAGGCAGCAGGCGCGCAAATTACCCACTCCCGGCACGGGGAGGTAGTGACGAAAAATAACGATACGGGACTCATCCGAGGCCCCGTAATCGGAATGAGTACACTTTAAATCCTTTAACGAGTATCTATTGGAGGGCAAGTCTGGTGCCAGCAGCCGCGGTAATTCCAGCTCCAATAGCGTATATT
>NC_064641.1:416095540-416098040 GCF_023864345.2 Schistocerca serialis cubense | reverse complement strand
AACATGCGTTTCATGAAGAGATATTTCCAATATGCGACATTCCCGCTGTCCCTATTCATGAATGCTATACTGCTGATGTATGCTATACTGCTGATGAAAAGGGTCGCCATCAGCAGTGGCGGCGCCGCCTCCACGTGGTTCCCCGTGGGCACCCAAAAGGGTGGCTAAAGGCGCTCTTCAGATGGAAGGTCCATTCCCCCACAAAGGGGGTAGTTTTTCCGAGCTGGTTTCCTTCGTTGTGGCGTAGTTGGGTAGTGGATGCATGGGTTGGACTTGAAGGGAGTATGAGCGGAAGCTCGGGGATCCCTGATGATAATTCACCTCTGGCAAGGGGAAACCCAAACCAGAGCAGCCATGTACCATACTGTCCCTATTCATGAGCTGCGAGCTGTACCACGTACAAGCTACAGACGCGATCGCATTGCTCACTGTACGGATTCTCATGCTGAGCGATCAGCTAGGAAGCGCCCCATCCATGTCGGCACCCGTGGGCGTTGCACTCGCAGTCGCAAAAAACGCTGGGCAAATATATTTCTCGGAAGAGTAACGACAGTCCGAGTCTCCTGCGTGGGAAGAGTCTTTCTAGGCCCTGACCCACGGGAAGGGTGTAGCTTCCCCCATCCCGTACATTTGACGTCGTCACACTACCGGTATTGACTAATAGACTGATTGCTGATAATCATTAGCCATACACTGGGGGAAACGGCCGACAGGGGCGGCAACATAGTGGAGCCGCAGTATCACTAATGTACAGAGATAGAACAGTTTCGACTGGAACCAGAGTCACCGTATACACGGCACTGATTAGTAATAGATGCAGAGCCATCAGAATACAGATAATATATACAACCGTCCCTATACATGCTGAAAGACTCTGCACACAATGAGAACCACACGTCAGCCAGACACTCTTATCACACACTACTCTCTTATCACACACTACTCTCTGCCTGTAACAGGCACACACACAATATCTAACCACCAGCATGGAAGAACATCCAGTGCATACTCTCCGCCACATTACACAATCCACACTATCATAACCAGACCGGGAGGTCCACCCAGAAAACACAATATCCCACCCTTCCGACATCCGCACATTGCTCAGCTAAGCCACGAACACCCACACATGTCCTACACAGGGGTGCACCCAACATCACAATACTGCCTCCTGTCACAGCACACAAACAATGGCAGGAATGAAAGACACAGATCTGCCACAACCATGGAATCGGAGCGCCGCCTGTCATGAGCCAAAAGTGCATCCTGACGTGACAAATCGGATGATGCCGCAGGCATCCAATTACGATAATCACTATCAACGAACCTGCCGCCCCCCCCCCCCAATACACCTTTCCCTACAACAATGTGTACCTGAACCTAAGCTATATTGTACCTTAACCTAACCTATATTGTACCTTAACCTAACCTATATCGTACCTTAACCTAACCTATATCGTACCTTAACCTAACCTATATCGTACCTTAACCTAACCTATATCGTACCTTAACCTAACCTATATCGTACCTTAACCTAACCTATATCGTACCTTAACCTAACCTACGTTGTGCCTTAACCTAACCTACGTTGTGCCTTAACCTAACCTACGTTGTGCCTTAACCTAACCTACGTTGTGCCTTAACCTAACCTACGTTGTGCCTTAACCTAACCTACGTTGTGCCTTAACCTAACCTACGTTGTGCCTTAACCTAACCTACGTTGTGCCTTAACCTAACCTACGTTGTGCCTTAACCTAACCTACGTTGTGCCTTAACCTAACCTACGTTGTGCCTTAACCTAACCTACGTTGTGCCTTAACCTAACCTACGTTGTGCCTTAACCTAACCTACGTTGTGCCTTAACCTAACCTACGTTGTGCCTTAACCTAACCTATGTTGTGCCTTAACCTAACCTACGTTGTGCCTTAACCTAACCTACGTTGTGCCTTAACCTAACCTACGTTGTGCCTTAACCTAACCCATGTTGTGCCTTAACGTAACCCATGTTGTGCCTTAACCTAACCCATGTTGTGCCTTAACGTAACCCATGTTGTGCCTTAACGTAACCCATGTTGTGCCTTAACCTAACCCATGTTGTGCCTTAACCTAACCCATGTTGTGCCTTAACCTAACCCATGTTGTGCCTTAACCTAACCCATGTTGTGCCTTAACCTAACCTATAATGTGCCTTAACCTAACCTATAATGTGCCTTAACCTAACCTATAATGTGCCTTAACCTAAACTATATTGCGCCTTAACCTGACGCACGTTTTCGCTGAACCTGCTCTGTAATTGTTATGCAACCCGTTAAAGTAGTGTAGTGTTGCCTAACCGCAACCCTCGCAATATAGTTCGCTACTCGCACTGCCCGGTCCCCTGTGTATCGCGTCATGTTAAACACCTTGCAGGTGTTGCTGACTTTCCACATGCTCATGCTATACACTGTAATGTGGATAGCAGCAGGACGTACATGCCCCCTCCCCTTCCCCCCTGCCTTCG
>NC_064641.1:416085540-416090540 GCF_023864345.2 Schistocerca serialis cubense | reverse complement strand
GACCTACCTGGCCCGGCCCCGGACCCGCGCCGCTGTTGGCTCGGGATGCTCTCGGGCGGAATAATCGCTCCCGTCAGCGGCGCTTCAGCTTTGGACAATTTCACGACCCGTCTTGAAACACGGACCAAGGAGTCTAACATGTGCGCGAGTCATTGGGCTGTACGAAACCTAAAGGCGTAATGAAAGTGAAGGTCTCGCCTTGCGCGGGCCGAGGGAGGATGGGGCTTCCCCGCCCTTCACGGGGCGGCGGCCTCCGCACTCCCGGGGCGTCTCGTCCTCATTGCGAGGTGAGGCGCACCTAGAGCGTACACGTTGGGACCCGAAAGATGGTGAACTATGCCTGGCCAGGACGAAGTCAGGGGAAACCCTGATGGAGGTCCGTAGCGATTCTGACGTGCAAATCGATCGTCGGAGCTGGGTATAGGGGCGAAAGACTAATCGAACCATCTAGTAGCTGGTTCCCTCCGAAGTTTCCCTCAGGATAGCTGGTGCTCGTACGAGTCTCATCCGGTAAAGCGAATGATTAGAGGCCTTGGGGCCGAAACGACCTCAACCTATTCTCAAACTTTAAATGGGTGAGATCTCCGGCTTGCTTGATATGCTGAAGCCGCGTGCAAACGACTCGGATCGGAGTGCCAAGTGGGCCACTTTTGGTAAGCAGAACTGGCGCTGTGGGATGAACCAAACGCCGAGTTAAGGCGCCCGAATCGACGCTCATGGGAAACCATGAAAGGCGTTGGTTGCTTAAGACAGCAGGACGGTGGCCATGGAAGTCGGAATCCGCTAAGGAGTGTGTAACAACTCACCTGCCGAAGCAACTAGCCCTGAAAATGGATGGCGCTGAAGCGTCGTGCCTATACTCGGCCGTCAGTCTGGCAGTCATGGCCGGTCCTTGCGGCCGGCCGCGAAGCCCTGACGAGTAGGAGGGTCGCGGCGGTGGGCGCAGAAGGGTCTGGGCGTGAGCCTGCCTGGAGCCGCCGTCGGTGCAGATCTTGGTGGTAGTAGCAAATACTCCAGCGAGGCCCTGGAGGGCTGACGCGGAGAAGGGTTTCGTGTGAACAGCCGTTGCACACGAGTCAGTCGATCCTAAGCCCTAGGAGAAATCCGATGTTGATGGGGGCCGTCATAGCATGATGCACTTTGTGCTGGCCCCCGTTGGGCGAAAGGGAATCCGGTTCCTATTCCGGAACCCGGCAGCGGAACCGATACAAGTCGGGCCCCTCTTTTAGAGATGCTCGTCGGGGTAACCCAAAAGGACCCGGAGACGCCGTCGGGAGATCGGGGAAGAGTTTTCTTTTCTGCATGAGCGTTCGAGTTCCCTGGAATCCTCTAGCAGGGAGATAGGGTTTGGAACGCGAAGAGCACCGCAGTTGCGGCGGTGTCCCGATCTTCCCCTCGGACCTTGAAAATCCGGGAGAGGGCCACGTGGAGGTGTCGCGCCGGTTCGTACCCATATCCGCAGCAGGTCTCCAAGGTGAAGAGCCTCTAGTCGATAGAATAATGTAGGTAAGGGAAGTCGGCAAATTGGATCCGTAACTTCGGGATAAGGATTGGCTCTGAGGATCGGGGCGTGTCGGGCTTGGTCGGGAAGTGGGTCAGCGCTAACGTGCCGGGCCTGGGCGAGGTGAGTGCCGTAGGGGTGCCGGTAAGTGCGGGCGTTTAGCGCGGGCGTGGTCTGCTCTCGCCGTTGGTCGGCCTCGTGCTGGCCGGCGGTGCAGGATGCGCGCGCCTGCGCGGCGTTCGCGCCCCGGTGCTTCAACCTGCGTGCAGGATCCGAGCTCGGTCCCGTGCCTTGGCCTCCCACGGATCTTCCTTGCTGCGAGGCCGCGTCCGCCTTAGCGTGCTCCTCCGGGGGCGCGCGGGTGCGCGGATTCTCTTCGGCCGCCATTCAACGATCAACTCAGAACTGGCACGGACTGGGGGAATCCGACTGTCTAATTAAAACAAAGCATTGCGATGGCCCTAGCGGGTGTTGACGCAATGTGATTTCTGCCCAGTGCTCTGAATGTCAACGTGAAGAAATTCAAGCAAGCGCGGGTAAACGGCGGGAGTAACTATGACTCTCTTAAGGTGGCCAAGTGGCGGCGGTGTGGCTGCATCCGGACTTGGCTTTTCGAAGTGCGGTCTTGATGTAGTCGTGCTGCTGCTGCGAGGTGCCTTCCTTGGGTTATAGTTACAGGGAGAGTGATGCGCAATACATGGGCCTAGCCCTCTTAGCCTCTCCTCTCCTGCGGTCTTCTCCCCTTCTCGTGGGCCCGCTGATTTTCGCAGAGTGGAAGACCGCACCAGGGGCTTGGGGGGGTTACCAGCCCCCCCTCGCATTATCCCTTTATAGTTGGGGGCAGCCTACAAGAAACAAGAGATGGTGGCCCTTCCGCTGAAGGTGCCACCCCAGCTACCCCAGCACCTATCCGGCCAACCGGCCGTAACGAAAATGCTATAGTTTGTGTAGCTCCCTTTGCTTGCAGTGAGTGCCACCGCACTTTTACCACGAAGAACGGTCTCGGGGTCCATCGCCGCCGCCAACACCTTGCGGCCGCCAACGCTGAGATCGTGACGGAGAGGCATCGCGCGAGGTGGACGGAGGAAGAAGTCCTGTCGCTCGCCAAGGCAGAGGCCGAACTGTTCCTCGAGAGGGACGCCCGGTTCTTCTTCGTTAATCAAGAGCTTATTAGAATGTTCCCCGACCGAACGCTTGAGGCAATCAAGTGCCGACGGCGGCAAGCTGCCCACAAGCAGCTTGTCCGCCAATTCATGGAGGCGCTTGAGATCGGTCGGGGGGAAGAGCCGGCGTCCCGCCGGGGAGCAGCGAGCTCGCTGCCTGACGCGGGCGAGGCCGCTGCGCCGCCCGTCGACGCAGCCGAGGACTTCGCGGCCGACACCACCGGGCCGCCGCCGGAGGGGCCGACTGACGCCGCCATCTGGGAGCATCTGGCGGGGCTACCTGCTTCTGCCCAGCGTTTCTCTGCCCTGGATCGAGTCATTGATCTGGGGCGGGGTACGCCGCCTGATGTCATCCTGGGCATGCTCCCGGATGCCCTTGCGTCGGTCGGGTCCAGGGGGGAGAGGTTGATCACCAGGACACAGCGGCCGCGCCAATCATCCAAGCGGCCGCCTGCCGCCCCGCCGCTGCAGAAGCGCAAGCGGCGCCGCTGGGAGTTCGCGCGGACACAGGACGCCTTCCGTAGGTCGCGTGCACGTTGCGTGCGCGGCTTGCTGGACGGCACCCTGCTGCAGCCGCCACCCGACATCCCCGGTCTGCTGGACTTCTGGGCGGACCTCTTCACGAAGAAGCCGATCTCCACCGCTGGCTTCATCCGTGACCGCCTTCTCCCGCACTCGGAGCCTGTCGCTCCTGAGTGCCTATGGGGGCCGGTCACACGTGAGGAGGTCGCTGCTGCCTTGCCGCCCAGGGGATCGGCGGCCGGGCCGGACGGCCTGACTCCAGCGGAGCTGCGGCGCCTGCCGCATGAAGTCCTGGTGAAACTCTTGAACCTCTTCCTCCTGGCCCGCGCCCTCCCCGAGCGTCTGCTTCGCGCCCGGACGTCACTTCTCCCCAAAACGGCTGCACCAACATCCCCCGCTGACTTTCGCCCCATTACGGTCTGCTCGGTGTTGGCGCGGACCTTTCACAAGGTTCTCGCGTCACGCCTGATGCGTGCATGTGCTGTGGACGAACGTCAGCGGGCATTCATCCCCCGGGATGGGATGTTGGAAAACACCTTCATCTTGGACACTGCTCTCACCGACGCAGTCCGCTCCTGTCGCTCTGTTTTTGTGGCATCGATCGACGTCTCTAAAGCGTTCGATTCGGTGGACCATGCTGCCCTCCGCCCCGTGCTGAGGGCTCATGGCCTGCCGGATTGCTTTATTGAGTACGTCGAAAGGTGTTACGAGGGTAGCACGACGGTGATAGCGGGCGGCGCCGACGTGGGCGTGCCCCTGCAGCCGGCAAGGGGTGTACGTCAGGGTGACCCCCTCTCCCCCCTCCTTTTCAATTTTGCGGTGGACTATGTTTTGAGTCAACTTCCCTCCCACATCGGAGCTCGGATCCTCGGTCGCAGAGTTAACGCTGCGGCCTTTGCTGATGACGTCCTGCTTTTTGCATCGACCGCGAGGGGATTGCAGTCCCTCATCGACGCAGCCGTCGCAGCCCTCGGCCATCTGGGGCTGCAGATCAACGCCCGGAAGTGTTTCACCCTCGCCTTAGTCGCGTCTGGGCGTGACAAGAAGGTGAAGGTTGACGCCGACGTTACCTTCAAAGCGGGCAACGCCACCATGCCCGCCCTACGTGTGGGTGAAACCTTCCGGTATCTGGGACTGCAATTCTCCACCGCGGGTCGCTGCGTTTTCAACCCACGACGCCACCTGGTGGAGCAGCTGGACGTCATCTCCCGAGCTCCGCTTAAGCCGCAACAGCGCCTCTACGCCCTCACCAACGTGCTTCTCCCTGGCCTGTACCATGGGCTGGCCCTCAGCCGCACCCGAGTGGGTGCGTTGAAAGCGGCCGACGTGACCATCCGGGCCGCCGTCAGGAGAATGTTCCGCCTTCCGGCGGACACTCCCCTGGGCTACTTCCATGCTCCTGTAGCCCAGGGAGGCCTCGGCATCCCATCATGCCGATGGATGGGGCCAACACTCCGCCGGTCCCGTCTCCTGGCGCTGAAGAGGATTGGGCCAGTCTCCGACGGTGCAGGCCGGGACGAGGTGCAGCGTGAGATTGAGGTGCTGGAGCGGCATCTTATGTGGGAGGGTCACCTCCTCAAATCGTCGACGCAGGTTGGAGAGATGTGGGCCGCGCGCCTGCACATTGCCTTTGACGGTGCGGCGCTGTCATCTTCCGCCGCCGTCAAGGGACAACACCAGTGGGTCGCTGACACCAGTCGCCTGCTATCTGGGCGTAACTTCATCGACGCTCTCCGCGCCCGCATCAACGCCTTCCCCACGAAGGCACGGCGCAGTCGCGGGCGGGAGGCGGACACCAGATGCCGCGCGGGCTG
>NC_064641.1:416078040-416080540 GCF_023864345.2 Schistocerca serialis cubense | reverse complement strand
GTGCCTTAACGTAACCCATGTTGTGCCTTAACCTAACCCATGTTGTGCCTTAACGTAACCCATGTTGTGCCTTAACGTAACCCATGTTGTGCCTTAACCTAACCCATGTTGTGCCTTAACCTAACCCATGTTGTGCCTTAACCTAACCCATGTTGTGCCTTAACCTAACCTATAATGTGCCTTAACCTAACCTATAATGTGCCTTAACCTAACCTATAATGTGCCTTAACCTAAACTATATTGCGCCTTAACCTGACGCACGTTGTCGCTGAACCTGCTCTGTAATTGTTATGCAACCCGTTAAAGTAGTGTAGTGTTGCCTAACCGCAACCCTCGCAATATAGTTCGCTACTCGCACTGCCCGGTCCCCTGTGTATCGCGTCATGTTAAACACCTTGCAGGTGTTGCTGACTTTCCACATGCTCATGCTATACACTGTAATGTGGATAGCAGCAGGACGTACATGCCCCCTCCCCTTCCCCCCTGCCTTCGCAAGCTGGTCGGTGAGAAGTTTGCATGTTCAACGCCCTTCGCATGCCGACGTACTCAGCCTACGTTGTGGTACGGCCTGTCACCTGTCCGCCGATGTACGCAAAACCCACAAACTGTACTGCACATTGGTCCGTATGTACTGAATGATACATCGTGGCACATGTGACCGTATGACGACTGCGCCTAGCAACGGCGGACCATACAGTCCAAATATTGTGCACGCAGCTACGTGTCGTCTCCCTATAAGAGTTGGATTGCAGTGTGGTACGCCATACAGACGTGTGGGAGGAACGGACGCCCTGGATGGCGATCAGCATGAGCAGTCTGTTGATGTAGTGGAGCGTGTATTCGGACGTAGTCGTCTCTTCTCACACACCGTGATAGCATGTTGCACCGTGTTCCACATCTGCGACATGCTGCAGAGGCCGGCTGACAGTCGTTCGCGCAATGGACACCGCATACGTACGGGGTCGACCTTCCACGTGTTCTCTAGGCGTGCACATGTTGTTGCGTCTATGTGGGCAGACGTAGTGTGTTGTGACACCTGACACAGGCATGCAATACTCGTTGCAAATGGCGATGGACGTGTACGTTTGCTGGTGACGTTACGCAAATGAACAACTGGTAACCCGTTGTGGTGCGGTTGTTCTCGCTAGAGGTGAATCAGTGTTGGCGACGATCGGTCGAGCTATTAACCGGTTGTTTCAGGGATACCCACCATGCCCACGAACGTGAAAGGGGACCCACCATGCCCACGAACGTGAAAGGGGATCTGGGTGTGAGGCGATACGCGGCGGTGGCTGGGTGGGACCGTCCCCGGCCGGTGAGGGGGGGCCGCCCGGCGTGCTGGCAGCGCGGTGCGTGGGCGCACGCGCTACAGCCGGCTGGTGGGGGCGGCCAGTGGCAGGCGCGCCGGCCGACGGACGCGGCAGGCGGCGCAGCTGCGCGCCGGCGCCCCCTGCTCGCGGCGCCTTGCGGCCAAAGTAGGTCCTCGCGGGCCCGGTGCGAAGCGCGGTGGCCATCTGCAGTGTGCTGGTCCGATTGAGGACTTTGTGCGCTGAGGATGCGCCGCCGCCCGGCGCTCGGCGCCGCGACGCCGTCTGCTGCTCGGTCGCCCCAGCGGTTCTCGCAGGTGGTTTGTATCGCAGCTGTGCGGACGTGTTGGCGCGTGCGCTGTGCTGGGAGAGTTCGCTTCGGCACCCAAGTGGGGCTTTTGTCCTTCTGTGGCGCCGGCGTTGGAGCTGCCGGTCACCGTAGGTGGCGCGTGTTGTCTCCCGCCGGCAATGCCACGACAGCACGCTCCCGGGCCTCTGTCGGCAGCGGCAAGCTCAGTTGGGAGCACGGGTGGTCGCACCTAAAGCGTCTACTTGCCTAACTCCGGGCGATTGCGCCTCTCTCGAACCCGACCAAGTACTTAGGACGGCGCTGCGCGCCGCCGGGACCTGAGAGGGTTTCGAGGTGTGTTGTGCAGGGGAGCTCAGCCTCCTCCTGTTTGCAGAATAATTGAGCGGACGCTTGCGTGTTCGCGCGGGCCCCCGGGACACACTCCCGGGCGGCCGGCTGCTCAGCTCTAGTTGACGCAGCTCCCTGGTTGATCCTGCCATTAGTCATATGCTTGTCTCAAAGATTAAGCCATGCATGTCTCAGTACAAGCCGCATTAAGGTGAAACCGCGAATGGCTCATTAAATCAGTTATGGTTCCTTAGATCGTACCCACGTTACTTGGATAACTGTGGTAATTCTAGAGCTAATACATGCAAACAGAGTCCCGACCAGAGATGGATGGGACGCTTTTATTAGATCAAAACCAATCGGTCGGCTCGTCCGGTCCGTTTGCCTTGGTGACTCTGAATAACTTTGGGCTGATCGCACGGTCCTCGTACCGGCGACGCATCTTTCAAATGTCTGCCTTATCAACTGTCGATGGTAGGTTCTGCGCCTACCATGGTTGTAACGGATAACGGGCAATCAGGGTTCGATTCCGGAGAGGGAGCCTGAGAAACGGCTA
>NC_064641.1:416070540-416073040 GCF_023864345.2 Schistocerca serialis cubense | reverse complement strand
GAAGAAATTCAAGCAAGCGCGGGTAAACGGCGGGAGTAACTATGACTCTCTTAAGGCTCACATGATGCGTCATATACGGATCCTCTCTCTCCACTCCTCAGCATCCTAGCGATGTCGAGTGGAGGATGGTTCGCTTAGCCTCTCGGTGGGAAATCCTAGCTCTGGCCTTCTCGTGGCAGGGGTCGTGAGAGGTTCTTAGGAAGATTATGCTCGCGTATAACTCTTCCGAAGTTCCTCGACAGACAGAGCGGGGTGAACTTTTCGGGGCTTGGGGGTTGCCGCCCCCCCTGCCCTTGTTTCAGCTGGCCCCAACAAAACGAAGAAACCAGGTAGCGGTACTCCCACAGGAGACACCGCGCCAGCCGTTGGGTCAGCATCCGACGCCGCCAGTTCGGGTCGAGCCGCTGTGCCTGCCATCACATGTCCTGAGTGCCACCGGACCTTCACCACGAAGACGGGTCTTGGAGTACATCGTCGCCGTGCCCATCCTGCCGCAGCCAACGCAGAGGTGACCACCGAGAGGGTAAAGGCCAGGTGGTCTAGTGAAGAGCTGCTACGCCTGGCCCACTCTGAAGCAGCACTTACGCTCAAGGGCACCCGGTTCCTAAATCAAGAGCTTGCAAAGGCGTTCCCAAATCGTTCACTTGAGTCCATTAAGGGGCAGCGTCGTGGAACAGCCTATAGGAACCAGGTTGCCGAGTTTGTTGCTGCCCTCTCTGCTGTTGGGGCGGGGTCGCCTCCATCTGTTGCAGCTGTGGAGCCAGCCGGTTCCTGTGCAGCATCCCCCTCTCCGTCTGCAGCTGTGGATACTGTCGACCAAGCTGTCTGGTCGGCCCTGGCAGCCCTCCCGTCGTCTGGGTCTAGGTATAAAGCAGTCGATGACATCCTGGCGCTTGGGCCAACAACATCGGCCTCAGTCATAATGGGCATGCTGTCGGCTGCCCTTGACGCCATCGGCAGCAGGGAACCATCACCATCACCTAATCCTGTTGCCTCTCGCCGGATGTCAGAGCCACGAGCGACGAAGTGGGCCCTGCGGAGGAGGGAGTACGCCCTCTGTCAGCGGGCCTTCTCTAAGAGCGCTGCTCGCTGCATCAGCGGCCTTCTGGATGGAACGCTCCTTCACCCACCACCCCCTATTCCTGGGTTGGTGGAGTTTTGGAAGGACCTTTTCACCCGGCGACCATCTGGCCGGGTGGACCGTCTGGAGGGTCGGCTGTTGCCTTCCTCCATCGAGGTTCCCTTCGAACAGCTGTGGGCGCCTATTACGATGGAGGAAGTTGCTTCAGCGCTCCCCCCTCGTCGCTCTGCTGCAGGCCCAGACCGACTTACACCGGCCCAGATTCGCCGTATACCCCGTGAGGTCCTCCTTAAAATCCTTAACCTCTTCCTCTTGACCCGTCGCCTCCCATCCCGTCTTCTCCTAGCCCGTACATCCCTGTTGCACAAGAAGGCCGCCCCAGCATCCCCCGCTGACTTCCGTCCGATCACGGTTTGCTCAGTCCTCGCTAGGGTCTTCCATAAGATCCTGGCGGGCCGTCTGATGCGGACCTGTGTGCTGGATGGGCGTCAGCGGGCTTTCCTTCCTCAGGATGGGATGCTGCACAATACGTTCTTGTTGGACTTGGCGATGACTCAGGCCAGGGCGAACTGTCGCTCCCTCTATGTTGCGTCCCTGGACGTGTCCAAGGCTTTCGACTCGCTGGACCATGGTGCCCTGAGGCCCGCCCTGAGGGCACATGGTCTGCCCGACGAGTTCATTGGATACGTCCTGGGATGCTATGAGGATGGGGTGACGATGATCTCTGGTCCTGGGATGTCGCTGGGTCCAGTGCGGCCTTCAAGGGGTGTTAGGCAGGGTGATCCACTCTCTCCTATCCTTTTCAACCTGTCCTTAGACCTCATGCTTGCTCGCCTCCCAGATTACATTGGTGCCAATGTGATGGGACGACGTCTCAACGCTGCTGCCTTTGCTGACGACCTCCTGCTGTTCGCCGAGACTCCAGGAGGGCTCCAGGACCTTATTGATGCAGCAACATCTGCCCTTGGGGACCTTGGTCTCCAAGTCAATCCCGGAAAGTGCTTCACTCTCGCCCTGACGGCTTCTGGCCGTGAGAAGAAGATCAAGGTCGACGACACCGCGACCTTCAGGGCTGGGTATACCATCCTCCCAGCCCTGGGGATCGAGAGCACTTTCCGGTATCTTGGCCTGGAGTTCTCCACGAGCGGACGCAGCCTCTTTCATCCGAGGCGGGAGGTCGAGCGACAGCTGACCGTCCTGTCCAAGGCACCACTAAAGCCACAACAGCGTTTGCACGCCCTCAGAACCGTCGTCTTGCCAGGGATACACCATGGCCTGGCCCTTTCGAGGACCCGGCTAGGAGCCCTGTCAGCAATGGACACCACCATCCGTGCAGCAATTAGATCTTGGTTGTGCCTGCCAGCGGACGTCCCTGTTGGTTACTTCCATGCCCCTGTGTCATCTGGGGGGCTGGGAGTG
>NC_064641.1:416053040-416065540 GCF_023864345.2 Schistocerca serialis cubense | reverse complement strand
CTAACCTACGTTGTGCCTTAACCTAACCTACGTTGTGCCTTAACCTAACCTACGTTGTGCCTTAACCTAACCTACGTTGTGCCTTAACCTAACCTACGTTGTGCCTTAACCTAACCTACGTTGTGCCTTAACCTAACCTACGTTGTGCCTTAACCTAACCTACGTTGTGCCTTAACCTAACCTACGTTGTGCCTTAACCTAACCTACGTTGTGCCTTAACCTAACCTACGTTGTGCCTTAACCTAACCCATGTTGTGCCTTAACCTAACCCATGTTGTGCCTTAACGTAACCCATGTTGTGCCTTAACCTAACCCATGTTGTGCCTTAACGTAACCCATGTTGTGCCTTAACGTAACCCATGTTGTGCCTTAACCTAACCCATGTTGTGCCTTAACCTAACCCATGTTGTGCCTTAACCTAACCCATGTTGTGCCTTAACCTAACCCATGTTGTGCCTTAACCTAACCCATGTTGTGCCTTAACCTAACCTATAATGTGCCTTAACCTAACCTATAATGTGCCTTAACCTAACCTATAATGTGCCTTAACCTAACCTATAATGTGCCTTAACCTAAACTATATTGCGCCTTAACGTGACGCACGTTGTCGCTGAACCTGCTCTGTAATTGTTATGCAACCCGTTAAAGTAGTGTAGTGTTGCCTAACCGCAACCCTCGCAATATAGTTCGCTACTCGCACTGCCCGGTCCCCTGTGTATCGCGTCATGTTAAACACCTTGCAGGTGTTGCTGACTTTCCACATGCTCATGCTATACACTGTAATGTGGATAGCAGCAGGACGTACATGCCCCCTCCCCTTCCCCCCTGCCTTCGCAAGCTGGTCGGTGAGAAGTTTGCATGTTCAACGCCCTTCGCATGCCGACGTACTCAGCCTACGTTGTGGTACGGCCTGTCACCTGTCCGCCGATGTACGCAAAACCCACAAACTGTACTGCACATTGGTCCGTATGTACTGAATGATACATCGTGGCACATGTGACCGTATGACGACTGCGCCTAGCAACGGCGGACCATACAGTCCAAATATTGTGCACGCAGCTACGTGTCGTCTCCCTATAAGAGCTGGATTGCAGTGTGGTACGCCATACAGACGTGTGGGAGGAACGGACGCCCTGGATGGCGATCAGCATGAGCAGTCTGTTGATGTAGTGGAGCGTGTATTCGGACGTAGTCGTCTCTTCTCACACACCGTGATAGCATGTTGCACCGTGTTCCACATCTGCGACATGCTGCAGAGGCCGGCTGACAGTCGTTCGCGCAATGGACACCGCATACGTACGGGGTCGACCTTCCACGTGTTCTCTAGGCGTGCACATGTTGTTGCGTCTATGTGGGCAGACGTAGTGTGTTGTGACACCTGACACAGGCATGCAATACTCGTTGCAAATGGCGATGGACGTGTACGTTTGCTGGTGACGTTACGCAAATGAACAACTGGTAACCCGTTGTGGTGCGGTTGTTCTCGCTAGAGGTGAATCAGTGTTGGCGACGATCGGTCGAGCTATTAACCGGTTGTTTCAGGGATACCCACCATGCCCACGAACGTGAAAGGGGACCCACCATGCCCACGAACGTGAAAGGGGATCTGGGTGTGAGGCGATACGCGGCGGTGGCTGGGTGGGACCGTCCCCGGCCGGTGAGGGGGGGCCGCCCGGCGTGCTGGCAGCGCGGTGCGTGGGCGCACGCGCTACAGCCGGCTGGTGGGGGCGGCCAGTGGCAGGCGCGCCGGCCGACGGACGCGGCAGGCGGCGCAGCTGCGCGCCGGCGCCCCCTGCTCGCGGCGCCTTGCGGCCAAAGTAGGTCCTCGCGGGCCCGGTGCGAAGCGCGGTGGCCATCTGCAGTGTGCTGGTCCGATTGAGGACTTTGTGCGCTGAGGATGCGCCGCCGCCCGGCGCTCGGCGCCGCGACGCCGTCTGCTGCTCGGTCGCCCCAGCGGTTCTCGCAGGTGGTTTGTATCGCAGCTGTGCGGACGTGTTGGCGCGTGCGCTGTGCTGGGAGAGTTCGCTTCGGCACCCAAGTGGGGCTTTTGTCCTTCTGTGGCGCCGGCGTTGGAGCTGCCGGTCACCGTAGGTGGCGCGTGTTGTCTCCCGCCGGCAATGCCACGACAGCACGCTCCCGGGCCTCTGTCGGCAGCGGCAAGCTCAGTTGGGAGCACGGGTGGTCGCACCTAAAGCGTCTACTTGCCTAACTCCGGGCGATTGCGCCTCTCTCGAACCCGACCAAGTACTTAGGACGGCGCTGCGCGCCGCCGGGACCTGAGAGGGTTTCGAGGTGTGTTGTGCAGGGGAGCTCAGCCTCCTCCTGTTTGCAGAATAATTGAGCGGACGCTTGCGTGTTCACGCGGGCCCCCGGGACACACTCCCGGGCAGCCGGCTGCTCAGCTCTAGTTGACGCAGCTCCCTGGTTGATCCTGCCAGTAGTCATATGCTTGTCTCAAAGATTAAGCCATGCATGTCTCAGTACAAGCCGCATTAAGGTGAAACCGCGAATGGCTCATTAAATCAGTTATGGTTCCTTAGATCGTACCCACGTTACTTGGATAACTGTGGTAATTCTAGAGCTAATACATGCAAACAGAGTCCCGAGTCTGGCGTGAGGTCAGTCGCTTGACGGCGCGTTTCGGCGCGGGCCCGCCCGTTGCCGGCGCGCCGTAAGGCACGGAGGCTCGCACTGGGGCGTATCGCTTCTCAGTCGGGTGTGCCGCGGCAGTCCTCACAGGGGAAGTGAAGCGTCTCTTATAGCCTCTCCTTCCCAAGTAGCTCTTTCCGCCTTCCCGTGGTGCCAGACGTTAAGCTTGGCTTTCTGCCTCGCGACAAAAGGGAGAGCTGCGACCCAACCCGATGCGAAAGCGAAGGGTGCGTGGCACAGGGGGAGCTGTGTCAAGGGACCGGTCATCTGTCCCTCTTTGTTCGCAGGGTACAGACCAGCGGTGCTCTGCATGCCGGCGACCTCGTTTGTCGGCGTGGGATCGCGGTGCGAGTCGGCAAGGGTGCTTCGCCGCGCCCCTGGGTAACCGGGGCGTGTTCTGCCAAACCCAGGAGGTGGTGACATCGCCTGGGCCAGGTTAGATGGGTCCAGACCGCCGAACGACTGAGTGACCGACCCGCCACCTGAGTAGGAGTGGGTCCTTGGCCGAGAGGTGGAAGCTCGGGCTAGTAGGCGGCGAAGGACGAGAGGTGCATCCGCCTCTCCGGAGTGCGGGGTGCTCTTGCCGGGGAGCATCGCGTGAAATCGTCGATGACGGAGCCACCGACGGGGACCAGTGCGCTGGCAACGGCGCGCTGAACCCAGCAGTTCGAGGATGCCCTTGGCCTTGGGGCGAGGCCGGTGGGCGAGCTGCATCAGTCCCCCCCCATGCCAGAGGAGCCGGTCCGGGGCAAGAGACGGGCTCCCAACCTTTTCACTCGTCAAATGAATCATGGCTGACCAAGAGACGAGTGATTCGAGTGTTCTCTCGAGGTGTTCGACACATACTGTTCCCACCCCTGAAGAGGGCCTGGGGCAGAATGCAGAAAACGTCACTGAGTGGCATACTAGAATCAACCAACTGCTAGATTCTAGTATAAAGAACGGCAAGATAAGCAATACAGCAGTTCTCTCAATCAAGAAGGAACTCGCCGCCTGGGCTATCGCCAGTGCGAAGCTCGAGGGGCGGCTAGAGGAGTTAGAGAAAGAGAATGAACGACTGCGCAAACAGCCCACCAAAACGTGGGCAGGAGTGGTCGCACAAGCGACCACCAAAATACAGACAACAAAAGAGACCATCGAAAAGGTGTCCAAAAGGCCCGACACGGCGGTCTTCTTAAGACCCCTTCCAGGCCAGGACATTAAAAAAGTGCAACAACTATTTACAACTACTGTAAACCCGGCAGCAGACAAAATTAAAATAAATATGGTGAAGGCAACCAAAAATGTTGTAATTGTAGATGTTGCCACCGAAGAAGACCGGGATAAGATACTTAACCATGACAAACTTAAAAAGGTCGTTAAGTGTGAACCGCCCAAAAAGCGGAATCCCTTGGTGATCTTATATGACGTGCCCACCACCATGAATGAAAATGAGATTTATGAAACAATATGTCAACAAAATTTTGAGGAAATGAGTACAGACAACTTTAAAAAAGAATTCAAATTGCGGTTCAAAACTGGACCCAGAGAGCGCGATACAGTACATCATGTAGCAGAAGTTTCCGGAAGTATGTGGCGTAAGCTCACCACTATGGGCAGAATATATATGGGGTTCCACTCCATAAACGTAAGGGACTACCTCGTGGTTCCCCGCTGTCACAATTGCGGGGACCTCGACCATATACACAAACACTGTGAGCGAAAGCCGGCTTGCTCCAGGTGCGGCGCTGAAGATCACACTAGGAAAACTTGTGGCAAAACAGGGATATGTATCCCCTGTGCAAGAAGAGGGAAAAGAAATTGTAATGCCACAGGAAGAAACTGCCCCACATACAGGGCTTTAGAGCAACGGCTTATCTCGAGGACTGATTATGGCTGAGTCCATATCAGTCAACAGGAAGCCTAAAAGAAAGTCCCCGAGTAAAAGGGTTAGGGATGCACTTAGGGCCAGCAGATTTAGGGAGTTCCTACAAGGAGCGACAAAAATCCAGACCAGACAGGTAGAGACAAAAGATGCTGGTGTACAAACGGACCCATGTGGGCAGACCAGTGCTCCCTTCCCCCGAAACCGGGGACTAAGGTCGCTTGAAGAACTAGAACGACCGCAAGGGCGACCTGTGGCAAAACAAATAGTAACTACGGATAAACAAAAAGTACAAGATAATACAATAAACAGTACAACATCTGATACAAACCCTCTCACACAAAAAGGTTCGGGCGTAGATCCCCATAGGGTATACCCCAACCTAGAACATGCATTACAACTTGCGCGACTGGAGGAGCCGGCGGTCCTCACCACAGCACTGAGGCATGTGGTACGTGTCGGGCATGAATATGGCAGAGACGTCACCTTCCCGGTAATGGAGGCTGTCGACAGAATACAGCTGAAGACAATGAACCTTCCCACGGACTTCGGAGCCCTGCGTGACCTGGTCAAAAAGGTTTTCGAAAGAAGAAACGAGAAGTTTGATCTTAATGAAATTTATAGTCAATCTGGCATCACAAATGGAAGACTAGCTCACGATTGGAGCAAGAACTGGCCGGATTCACACATCAGAACATATTACGCACGTGACCCATTTAAACGTAGGACAGATTAACTCTCATAATAGCAGATTAGTCATGCAGGAACTCCGTAAGGTCGTGGAGGAGAGGAGTCTGGATGTGCTCTGTCTACAGGAACCATACTCCCTGGCTGGGCGAATCCCTTTTGCAGCAGCTAATTGGCAAGTCGTTCACAGTGAAGCGGAACCCAAAGCAGCTATAATGATAATAAATAAAGCAATAAAAGCCACAGTTCTATCACAGTTCTGTGACGATCACTGCAACGTCGTGGAACTACAAACACCAGCTGGAGTACTGTGCATCATTAATATGTACTTCCAGTACGGACGAGGAATAGACGAATTCCTGGACAAACTTATGCAAATAGCCGCGGCGTTGCGGGGACGTCGATGTGTCATTACTGCAGATATAAATGCCAAATCCCCCCTGTGGTTCAGCGGCACGCGAGATGAAAGAGGAGAAAAGGCTGAGGAGACCATCATGGCGTTACAATTGCTTGTCGCCAACAAGCGAGGCAATCCACCCACCTATGTAGGAGGTGGGGGCGAGGGCACAAACATCGACGTCACATTGGTCACGCCCAATCTCGCCACCACATTAACCAATTGGATGGTCTGGGATCATGTGACAACCAGTGACCACAACCTCATTACGTTTTCATTAGGGAACGAAGAGTGCCGCTGGGACATGGGGTGGGAGACACAGCTGAATTACAACAGAGCTGACTGGGACCGCCTGTCACGGGAGTGTGAAATACCGATATTGCCGGATGGTGACGAAAATGTCGAAGGATATGCTGAAGAACTGGTGCAAGCGGTTGTCAGAGCGGTAAAAGCTGCCGTACCAACCAGGAGGAGAGCCGTAGCGGCCCCCCCGTCGCCATGGTCTACCGAACTCGGACAGATGCGCCAGTCTGTACGGAGGGCTAGGAGGTACTACCAGCGGAGTGTCGTCTGGGAAGAGAAGCAACGTTGGTTGCAAAGATACAGAGAAGAGAAGGAACACTTCCAACAGGAGCTTAAGGCAGTTAGGCTACAGAGCTGGGAGAAATATGTAAGAACACAGCTAGCCACGGACCCATGGGGTGTACCGTACAAGTTAGTACGGGAAAAGATCAGATCACCCATGGTGCTGTCCACCGTCAGGGGTCAGGGCAGGATGACAGAGACCTGGCAGGAAACTGCTGAGGTCCTGCTCCGCGTCCTGCTGCCTGACGATGACGAAAACGATGACTCCGAGGCACAGCAACAAATTCGGAGACAAGACCTGGAAGAATATCAGAACAACAATGTAGTATATCCCTTCTCTGAAGAAGAAGTAGCCGCTCAGATAAATGCCCTCAAAAGAGGCAAGGCTCCTGGCCCGGACGGCATTACCGCGGAGGTGGTGCAATTCCTGGCCCCCCAGCTGGTAGCTCCTCTCACAAAGTTATATAACGAGTGCTTGAGGCTCGGGAAATACCCCCAAATCTGGAAAAGAGCCACAGTTGTGATAATTAAGAAAAGCCCAGATAAAGATCCACAAGAAGCAAAGTCTTATAGACCTATTTGTTTATTAGACACACTGGGGAAACTTTTTGAGAGGCTGCTGGCAGACAGACTGGCAGCACACAGAGTTTTGTGCGGGATGAGCGACAGACAGTTCGGCTTCAGAGCTGGGAGATCGGCGTCTGACGCCATCGCCCTGGCTGCGGAGGTCTGTGCCGCTACCCCGCACAAATACGTGGTCGGCATCATGGTAGACATCAGTGGCGCCTTTGACAACCTGTGGTGGCCCTCCCTCTTCTCTCGCCTGCGTGAGAAGGAGTGCCCGAGGTCGCTATATGGTTGTCTGAGGAGCTATTGTGAGAATAGGGAGGTCTGGCTATCGTCCCCTAGCGGAAGAATAAGTAAGAAGATTACCAAGGGGTGTCCACAGGGATCTGTCCTGGGGCCACTCTTTTGGGACATTAATATGGAACCCCTCTTGGACAATCTACAGAACAGTGACGATGTGCTAGAGGGCATAGCCTACGCGGACGACCTCCTCCTGCTGGTTGGCGGCCGTAGCCGCGAAGACCTAGAGCCGAAAATTGAAAGGGCTATCTCCATCTTGAGTACATGGTGCCATATGACCAAAATGAAGATCTCACCAACAAAGTCCACTTACCTACTCTTGAAGGGACAACTAGTCAGGAACCCAACAGTGAGAATAGATGGCTTGCCAGTTCTCCGACGCCATGAAGCGCGATACTTGGGAGTAATCGTCGATGAGAGGTGGACTTATGCATCACATATTGACACTGTCGCACATAAATCATTAGAAACACTAAACAACCTAATATCAATTGGCCACAAGCGATTCCATCTGCCACCAGAATTGATCAAACTATATCACAATAGTATATTGACATCCATTGTAGGATATGGGTCAGGAGTCTGGGCCCACAGGCTCACGAGGGTTGTGCCTGCCATGGCTGTGAGAAGAGTGCAGCGAAACATGCTTCTTAGATCAGTAGGGGCATATAGAACAACACCGGGCGCAGCACTAACGGTGTTAATGGGGCTTTGTCCGCTCGACATCAAAATTAGAGAATAAGCGACATGGTACTGGGTGAAGAAGGGAAATAGGGAGAAAATAGTCGATTTAATGGGGATACATGTGGGCAATAAACTGGAAATTAAACGCAGGGGGGAAGAACTTTGGCAACAACAATGGGACAATGAAGAAACCGGTCGCAGAACATATGAACTGCTGCCCAACATCAGGGAAAGACTACAACTAAAACATTTCACACCATCACGAGGACTGCTGCACTTCCTCACAGGTCATGGACCCTACCCGGCTTATTTATGCTGGTTCGGGAAACGGGCTACACCAGCGTGTGACTGTGGGGCCACACCAGGCACCCCAGAACACGTGGTGATTGAGTGCCACCTCTTCGACGACGTAGCAGCGCAATTACGTCAACAGCTACCCAATTTTGACACGTATCACCTGCTCAGGCACGAGGACCATTTCCCAACTCTAAATAAACTGGCGAATGAGATATCACTTAAAGTAATTAAGGAATATCTAAGGAACAACGATTAGACATCAAATACCGAACTTGACCCTGCGCACCTGTCCTGTTTCCGCCGAGGCGTGGATTGGCCAGCCGCCTCACGGCTGGAATCCGCCACGTCTGGGATTAGGGGGAGGGTGCGCCAAACCACCGATCTAGACACTCACCAATTTTGACTCTAGGCTAAGTTAGGTTAAATGTAGGATAAGCTAGGATAATAAGAATAGCATAGTACTGCAGCGAACAACAACACCGGCCAGCCTGGTGCCAGGGGCACGTTCACCGGGATTAGCTCGGTGAACAGGGCCACCAAGTAGGTTTATACAACGCTGGCACACCTGTAACGCTGCAGGTAGATGTACATTAGTATAAGAAGAATGAAATAGCATAGAAATAGTACAATTGATAATTGAAGTGCCCATAGTGAGAATAAGGAAAACTAACGTAGAGTAAGCTGTAGTAGTAACATTAGAATTGTATAAACTAGGACCCACTAATTATATAAGGTGGTGGGTTGATATGTATCACATATATTGATGAATAAAGAATTTTTTTTTTTTTAAAAAAAAAAAAAAAAAAAAAAAAAAAAAACAGAGTCCCGACCAGAGATGGAAGGGACGCTTTTATTAGATCAAAACCAATCGGTCGGCTCGTCCGGTCCGTTTGCCTTGGTGACTCTGAATAACTTTGGGCTGATCGCACGGTCCTCGTACCGGCGACGCATCTTTCAAATGTCTGCCTTATCAACTGTCGATGGTAGGTTCTGCGCCTACCATGGTTGTAACGGGTAACGGGGAATCAGGGTTCGATTCCGGAGAGGGAGCCTGAGAAACGGCTACCACATCCAAGGAAGGCAGCAGGCGCGCAAATTACCCACTCCCGGCACGGGGAGGTAGTGACGAAAAATAACGATACGGGACTCATCCGAGGCCCCGTAATCGGAATGAGTACACTTTAAATCCTTTAACGAGTATCTATTGGAGGGCAAGTCTGGTGCCAGCAGCCGCGGTAATTCCAGCTCCAATAGCGTATATTAAAGTTGTTGCGGTTAAAAAGCTCGTAGTTGGATTTGTGTCCCACGCTGTTGGTTCACCGCCCGTCGGTGTTTAACTGGCATGTATCGTGGGACGTCCTGCTGGTGGGGCGAGCCGAAGGCGTGCGACCGCCTCGTGCGTGCTCGTGCGTCCCGAGGCGGACCCCGTTGAAATCCTACCAGGGTGCTCTTTATTGAGTGTCTCGGTGGGCCGGCACGTTTACTTTGAACAAATTAGAGTGCTTAAAGCAGGCAAGCCCGCCTGAATACTGTGTGCATGGAATAATGGAATAGGACCTCGGTTCTATTTTGTTGGTTTTCGGAACCCGAGGTAATGATTAATAGGGACAGGCGGGGGCATTCGTATTGCGACGTTAGAGGTGAAATTCTTGGATCGTCGCAAGACGAACAGAAGCGAAAGCATTTGCCAAGTATGTTTTCATTAATCAAGAACGAAAGTTAGAGGTTCGAAGGCGATCAGATACCGCCCTAGTTCTAACCATAAACGATGCCAGCCAGCGATCCGCCGCAGTTCCTCCGATGACTCGGCGGGCAGCCTCCGGGAAACCAAAGCTTTTGGGTTCCGGGGGAAGTATGGTTGCAAAGCTGAAACTTAAAGGAATTGACGGAAGGGCACCACCAGGAGTGGAGCCTGCGGCTTAATTTGACTCAACACGGGAAACCTCACCAGGCCCGGACACCGGAAGGATTGACAGATTGATAGCTCTTTCTTGATTCGGTGGGTGGTGGTGCATGGCCGTTCTTAGTTGGTGGAGCGATTTGTCTGGTTAATTCCGATAACGAACGAGACTCTAGCCTGCTAACTAGTCGCGTGACATCCTTCGTGCTGTCAGCGATTACTTTTCTTCTTAGAGGGACAGGCGGCTTCTAGCCGCACGAGATTGAGCAATAACAGGTCTGTGATGCCCTTAGATGTTCTGGGCCGCACGCGCGCTACACTGAAGGAATCAGCGTGTCTTCCTAGGCCGAAAGGTCGGGGTAACCCGCTGAACCTCCTTCGTGCTAGGGATTGGGGCTTGCAATTGTTCCCCATGAACGAGGAATTCCCAGTAAGCGCGAGTCATAAGCTCGCGTTGATTACGTCCCTGCCCTTCGTACACACCGCCCGTCGCTACTACCGATTGAATGATTTAGTGAGGTCTTCGGACTGGTACGCGGCATTGACTCTGTCGTTGCCGATGCTACCGGAAAGATGACCAAACTTGATCATTTAGAGGAAGTAAAAGTCGTAACAAGGTTTCCGTAGGTGAACCTGCGGAAGGATCATTACCGACTAGACTGCATGTCTTTCGATGTGCGTGTCGTGTCGCGCAACACGCTACCTGTACGGCTCGCAGTAGCCGTGCGCCGCGTGCGGAACCACGCGTTCGTCTCAAAACTAACGGCAATGTTGTGTGGTACGAGCGCTGAAGCGCTGGAGCGGCTGGCCTGCGGCACCTGGCGCCTGGCGCCGGTTTTGAATGACTTTCGCCCGAGTGCCTGTCCGCTCCGGTGTGGAGCCGTACGACGCCCATCGGCCGTGAGGCCGTTGGACACTGAACGCTGGAACAGGGGCCGCCACACGCCTCAGTCCCGCCTATGCAACTGTCTTGAAAGAGATAGTGGAAACTATGAAAAGATCACCCAGGACGGTGGATCACTCGGCTCGTGGGTCGATGAAGAACGCAGCAAATAGCGCGTCGACATGTGAACTGCAGGACACATGAACATCGACGTTTCGAACGCACATTGCGGTCCATGGATTCCGTTCCCGGGCCACGTCTGGCTGAGGGTCGGCTATGTATACTGAAGCGCGCGGCGTTTGCCCCGCTTCGCAGACCTGGGAGTGTCGTGGCCGCCTGTGGGGCCGGCCGCGTCTCCTTAAACGTGCGATGCGCGCCCGTCGCCTGGCGGTTCGCATACCGGTACTTACTCGGTAGCGTGCACAGCCGGCTGGCGGTGTGGCGTGCGACACCTCGTACAACGACCTCAGAGCAGGCGAGACTACCCGCTGAATTTAAGCATATTACTAAGCGGAGGAAAAGAAACTAACAAGGATTCCCCCAGTAGCGGCGAGCGAACAGGGAAGAGTCCAGCACCGAACCCCGCAGGCTGCCGCCTGTCGTGGCATGTGGTGTTTGGGAGGGTCCACTACCCCGACGCCTCGCGCCGAGCCCAAGTCCAACTTGAATGAGGCCACGGCCCGTAGAGGGTGCCAGGCCCGTAGCGGCCGGTGCGAGCGTCGGCGGGACCTCTCCTTCGAGTCGGGTTGCTTGAGAGTGCAGCTCCAAGTGGGTGGTAAACTCCATCTGAGACTAAATATGACCACGAGACCGATAGCGAACGAGTACCGTGAGGGAAAGTTGAAAAGAACTTTGAAGAGAGAGTTCAAAAGTACGTGAAACCGTTCTGGGGTAAACGTGAGAAGTCCGAAAGGTCGAACGGGTGAGATTCACGCCCATCCGGCCACTGGCCTCCGCCCTCGGCAGATGGGGCCGGCCGCCCGCGCGGAGCAATCCGCGGCGGGGTCGTGTCCGGTTGCCTTTCCACTCGCCGCGGGGTGGGGCCGTTCCGGTGTGCGGTGGGCCGCACTTCTCCCCTAGTAGGACGTCGCGACCCGCTGGGTGCCGGCCTACGGCCCGGGTGCGCAGCCTGTCCTTCCGCGGGCCTCGGTTCGCGTCTGTTGGACAGAGCCCCGGTGTCCTGGCTGGCTGCCCGGCGGTATATCTGGAGGAGTCGATTCGCCCCTTTGGGCGCTCGGGCTCCCGGCAAGCGCGCGCGGTTCTTCCCGGATGACGGACCTACCTGGCCCGGCCCCGGACCCGCGCCGCTGTTGGCTCGGGATGCTCTCGGGCGGAATAATCGCTCCCGTCAGCGGCGCTTCAGCTTTGGACAATTTCACGACCCGTCTTGAAACACGGACCAAGGAGTCTAACATGTGCGCGAGTCATTGGGCTGTACGAAACCTAAAGGCGTAATGAAAGTGAAGGTCTCGCCTTGCGCGGGCCGAGGGAGGATGGGGCTTCCCCGCCCTTCACGGGGCGGCGGCCTCCGCACTCCCGGGGCGTCTCGTCCTCATTGCGAGGTGAGGCGCACCTAGAGCGTACACGTTGGGACCCGAAAGATGGTGAACTATGCCTGGCCAGGACGAAGTCAGGGGAAACCCTGATGGAGGTCCGTAGCGATTCTGACGTGCAAATCGATCGTCGG
>NC_064641.1:416038040-416048040 GCF_023864345.2 Schistocerca serialis cubense | reverse complement strand
CATCACAATACTGCCTCCTGTCACAGCACACAAACAATGGCAGGAATGAAAGACACAGATCTGCCACAACCATGGAATCGGAGCGCCGCCTGTCATGAGCCAAAAGTGCATCCTGACGTGACAAATCGGATGATGCCGCAGGCATCCAATTACGATAATCACTATCAACGAACCTGCCACCCCCCCCCCCCAATACACCTTTCCCTACAACAATGTGTACCTGAACCTAAGCTATATTGTACCTTAACCTAACCTATATTGTACCTTAACCTAACCTATATCGTACCTTAACCTAACCTATATCGTACCTTAACCTAACCTATATCGTACCTTAACCTAACCTATATCGTACCTTAACCTAACCTATATCGTACCTTAACCTAACCTATATCGTACCTTAACCTAACCTACGTTGTGCCTTAACCTAACCTACGTTGTGCCTTAACCTAACCTACGTTGTGCCTTAACCTAACCTACGTTGTGCCTTAACCTAACCTACGTTGTGCCTTAACCTAACCTACGTTGTGCCTTAACCTAACCTACGTTGTGCCTTAACCTAACCTACGTTGTGCCTTAACCTAACCTACGTTGTGCCTTAACCTAACCTACGTTGTGCCTTAACCTAACCTACGTTGTGCCTTAACCTAACCTACGTTGTGCCTTAACCTAACCTACGTTGTGCCTTAACCTAACCTACGTTGTGCCTTAACCTAACCTACGTTGTGCCTTAACCTAACCTACGTTGTGCCTTAACCTAACCCATGTTGTGCCTTAACCTAACCCATGTTGTGCCTTAACGTAACCCATGTTGTGCCTTAACCTAACCCATGTTGTGCCTTAACGTAACCCATGTTGTGCCTTAACGTAACCCATGTTGTGCCTTAACCTAACCCATGTTGTGCCTTAACCTAACCCATGTTGTGCCTTAACCTAACCCATGTTGTGCCTTAACCTAACCCATGTTGTGCCTTAACCTAACCCATGTTGTGCCTTAACCTAACCCATGTTGTGCCTTAACCTAACCTATAATGTGCCTTAACCTAACCTATAATGTGCCTTAACCTAACCTATAATGTGCCTTAACCTAACCTATAATGTGCCTTAACCTAAACTATATTGCGCCTTAACCTGACGCACGTTGTCGCTGAACCTGCTCTGTAATTGTTATGCAACCCGTTAAAGTAGTGTAGTGTTGCCTAACCGCAACCCTCGCAATATAGTTCGCTACTCGCACTGCCCGGTCCCCTGTGTATCGCGTCATGTTAAACACCTTGCAGGTGTTGCTGACTTTCCACATGCTCATGCTATACACTGTAATGTGGATAGCAGCAGGACGTACATGCCCCCTCCCCTTCCCCCCTGCCTTCGCAAGCTGGTCGGTGAGAAGTTTGCATGTTCAACGCCCTTCGCATGCCGACGTACTCAGCCTACGTTGTGGTACGGCCTGTCACCTGTCCGCCGATGTACGCAAAACCCACAAACTGTACTGCACATTGGTCCGTATGTACTGAATGATACATCGTGGCACATGTGACCGTATGACGACTGCACCTAGCAACGGCGGACCATACAGTCCAAATATTGTGCACGCAGCTACGTGTCGTCTCCCTATAAGAGCTGGATTGCAGTGTGGTACGCCATACAGACGTGTGGGAGGAACGGACGCCCTGGATGGCGATCAGCATGAGCAGTCTGTTGATGTAGTGGAGCGTGTATTCGGACGTAGTCGTCTCTTCTCACACACCGTGATAGCATGTTGCACCGTGTTCCACATCTGCGACATGCTGCAGAGGCCGGCTGACAGTCGTTCGCGCAATGGACACCGCATACGTACGGGGTCGACCTTCCACGTGTTCTCTAGGCGTGCACATGTTGTTGCGTCTATGTGGGCAGACGTAGTGTGTTGTGACACCTGACACAGGCATGCAATACTCGTTGCAAATGGCGATGGACGTGTACGTTTGCTGGTGACGTTACGCAAATGAACAACTGGTAACCCGTTGTGGTGCGGTTGTTCTCGCTAGAGGTGAATCAGTGTTGGCGACGATCGGTCGAGCTATTAACCGGTTGTTTCAGGGATACCCACCATGCCCACGAACGTGAAAGGGGACCCACCATGCCCACGAACGTGAAAGGGGATCTGGGTGTGAGGCGATACGCGGCGGTGGCTGGGTGGGACCGTCCCCGGCCGGTGAGGGGGGGCCGCCCGGCGTGCTGGCAGCGCGGTGCGTGGGCGCACGCGCTACAGCCGGCTGGTGGGGGCGGCCAGTGGCAGGCGCGCCGGCCGACGGACGCGGCAGGCGGCGCAGCTGCGCGCCGGCGCCCCCTGCTCGCGGCGCCTTGCGGCCAAAGTAGGTCCTCGTGGGCCCGGTGCGAAGCGCGGTGGCCATCTGCAGTGTGCTGGTCCGATTGAGGACTTTGTGCGCTGAGGATGCGCCGCCGCCCGGCGCTCGGCGCCGCGACGCCGTCTGCTGCTCGGTCGCCCCAGCGGTTCTCGCAGGTGGTTTGTATCGCAGCTGTGCGGACGTGTTGGCGCGTGCGCTGTGCTGGGAGAGTTCGCTTCGGCACCCAAGTGGGGCTTTTGTCCTTCTGTGGCGCCGGCGTTGGAGCTGCCGGTCACCGTAGGTGGCGCGTGTTGTCTCCCGCCGGCAATGCCACGACAGCACGCTCCCGGGCCTCTGTCGGCAGCGGCAAGCTCAGTTGGGAGCACGGGTGGTCGCACCTAAAGCGTCTACTTGCCTAACTCCGGGCGATTGCGCCTCTCTCGAACCCGACCAAGTACTTAGGACGGCGCTGCGCGCCGCCGGGACCTGAGAGGGTTTCGAGGTGTGTTGTGCAGGGGAGCTCAGCCTCCTCCTGTTTGCAGAATAATTGAGCGGACGCTTGCGTGTTCGCGCGGCCCCCCGGGACACACTCCCGGGCGGCCGGCTGCTCAGCTCTAGTTGACGCAGCTCCCTGGTTGATCCTGCCAGTAGTCATATGCTTGTCTCAAAGATTAAGCCATGCATGTCTCAGTACAAGCCGCATTAAGGTGAAACCGCGAATGGCTCATTAAATCAGTTATGGTTCCTTAGATCGTACCCACGTTACTTGGATAACTGTGGTAATTCTAGAGCTAATACATGCAAACAGAGTCCCGACCAGAGATGGAAGGGACGCTTTTATTAGATCAAAACCAATCGGTCGGCTCGTCCGGTCCGTTTGCCTTGGTGACTCTGAATAACTTTGGGCTGATCGCACGGTCCTCGTACCGGCGACGCATCTTTCAAATGTCTGCCTTATCAACTGTCGATGGTAGGTTCTGCGCCTACCATGGTTGTAACGGGTAACGGGGAATCAGGGTTCGATTCCGGAGAGGGAGCCTGAGAAACGGCTACCACATCCAAGGAAGGCAGCAGGCGCGCAAATTACCCACTCCCGGCACGGGGAGGTAGTGACGAAAAATAACGATACGGGACTCATCCGAGGCCCCGTAATCGGAATGAGTACACTTTAAATCCTTTAACGAGTATCTATTGGAGGGCAAGTCTGGTGCCAGCAGCCGCGGTAATTCCAGCTCCAATAGCGTATATTAAAGTTGTTGCGGTTAAAAAGCTCGTAGTTGGATTTGTGTCCCACGCTGTTGGTTCACCGCCCGTCGGTGTTTAACTGGCATGTATCGTGGGACGTCCTGCCGGTGGGGCGAGCCGAAGGCGTGCGACCGCCTCGTGCGTGCTCGTGCGTCCCGAGGCAGACCCCGTTGAAATCCTACCAGGGTGCTCTTTATTGAGTGTCTCGGTGGGCCGGCACGTTTACTTTGAACAAATTAGAGTGCTTAAAGCAGGCAAGCCCGCCTGAATACTGTGTGCATGGAATAATGGAATAGGACCTCGGTTCTATTTTGTTGGTTTTGGGAACCCGAGGTAATGATTAATAGGGACAGGCGGGGGCATTCGTATTGCGACGTTAGAGGTGAAATTCTTGGATCGTCGCAAGACGAACAGAAGCGAAAGCATTTGCCAAGTATGTTTTCATTAATCAAGAACGAAAGTTAGAGGTTCGAAGGCGATCAGATACCGCCCTAGTTCTAACCATAAACGATGCCAGCCAGCGATCCGCCGCAGTTCCTCCGATGACTCGGCGGGCAGCCTCCGGGAAACCAAAGCTTTTGGGTTCCGGGGGAAGTATGGTTGCAAAGCTGAAACTTAAAGGAATTGACGGAAGGGCACCACCAGGAGTGGAGCCTGCGGCTTAATTTGACTCAACACGGGAAACCTCACCAGGCCCGGACACCGGAAGGATTGACAGATTGATAGCTCTTTCTTGATTCGGTGGGTGGTGGTGCATGGCCGTTCTTAGTTGGTGGAGCGATTTGTCTGGTTAATTCCGATAACGAACGAGACTCTAGCCTGCTAACTAGTCGCGTGACATCCTTCGTGCTGTCAGCGATTACTTTTCTTCTTAGAGGGACAGGCGGCTTCTAGCCGCACGAGATTGAGCAATAACAGGTCTGTGATGCCCTTAGATGTTCTGGGCCGCACGCGCGCTACACTGAAGGAATCAGCGTGTCTTCCTAGGCCGAAAGGTCGGGGTAACCCGCTGAACCTCCTTCGTGCTAGGGATTGGGGCTTGCAATTGTTCCCCATGAACGAGGAATTCCCAGTAAGCGCGAGTCATAAGCTCGCGTTGATTACGTCCCTGCCCTTTGTACACACCGCCCGTCGCTACTACCGATTGAATGATTTAGTGAGGTCTTCGGACTGGTACGCGGCATTGACTCTGTCGTTGCCGATGCTACCGGAAAGATGACCAAACTTGATCATTTAGAGGAAGTAAAAGTCGTAACAAGGTTTCCGTAGGTGAACCTGCGGAAGGATCATTACCGACTAGACTGCATGTCTTTCGATGTGCGTGTCGTGTCGCGCAACACGCTACCTGTACGGCTCGCAGTAGCCGTGCGCCGCGTGCGGAACCACGCGTTCGTCTCAAAACTAACGGCAATGTTGTGTGGTACGAGCGCTGAAGCGCTGGAGCGGCTGGCCTGCGGCACCTGGCGCCTGGCGCCGGTTTTGAATGACTTTCGCCCGAGTGCCTGTCCGCTCCGGTGTGGAGCCGTACGACGCCCATCGGCCGTGAGGCCGTTGGACACTGAACGCTGGAACAGGGGCCGCCACACGCCTCAGTCCCGCCTATGCAACTGTCTTGAAAGAGATAGTGGAAACTATGAAAAGATCACCCAGGACGGTGGATCACTCGGCTCGTGGGTCGATGAAGAACGCAGCAAATTGCGCGTCGACATGTGAACTGCAGGACACATGAACATCGACGTTTCGAACGCACATTGCGGTCCATGGATTCCGTTCCCGGGCCACGTCTGGCTGAGGGTCGGCTATGTATACTGAAGCGCGCGGCGTTTGCCCTGCTTCGCAGACCTGGGAGTGTCGTGGCCGCCTGTGGGGCCGGCCGCGTCTCCTTAAACGTGCGATGCGCGCCCGTCGCCTGGCGGTTCGCATACCGGTACTTACTCGGTAGCGTGCACAGCCGGCTGGCGGTGTGGCGTGCGACACCTCGTACAACGACCTCAGAGCAGGCGAGACTACCCGCTGAATTTAAGCATATTACTAAGCGGAGGAAAAGAAACTAACAAGGATTCCCCCAGTAGCGGCGAGCGAACAGGGAAGAGTCCAGCACCGAACCCCGCAGGCTGCCGCCTGTCGTGGCATGTGGTGTTTGGGAGGGTCCACTACCCCGACGCCTCGCGCCGAGCCCAAGTCCAACTTGAATGAGGCCACGGCCCGTAGAGGGTGCCAGGCCCGTAGCGGCCGGTGCGAGCGTCGGCGGGACCTCTCCTTCGAGTCGGGTTGCTTGAGAGTGCAGCTCCAAGTGGGTGGTAAACTCCATCTGAGACTAAATATGACCACGAGACCGATAGCGAAGAAGTACCGTGAGGGAAAGTTGAAAAGAACTTTGAAGAGAGAGTTCAAAAGTACGTGAAACCGTTCTGGGGTAAACGTGAGAAGTCCGAAAGGTCGAACGGGTGAGATTCACGCCCATCCGGCCACTGGCCTCCGCCCTCGGCAGATGGGGCCGGCCGCCCGCGCGGAGCAATCCGCGGCGGGGTCGTGTCCGGTTGCCTTTCCACTCGCCGCGGGGTGGGGCCGTTCCGGTGTGCGGTGGGCCGCACTTCTCCCCTAGTAGGACGTCGCGACCCGCTGGGTGCCGGCCTACGGCCCGGGTGCGCAGCCTGTCCTTCCGCGGGCCTCGGTTCGCGTCTGTTGGGCAGAGCCCCGGTGTCCTGGCTGGCTGCCCGGCGGTATATCTGGAGGAGTCGATTCGCCCCTTTGGGCGCTCGGGCTCCCGGCAAGCGCGCGCGGTTCTTCCCGGATGACGGACCTACCTGGCCCGGCCCCGGACCCGCGCCGCTGTTGGCTCGGGATGCTCTCGGGCGGAATAATCGCTCCCGTCAGCGGCGCTTCAGCTTTGGACAATTTCACGACCCGTCTTGAAACACGGACCAAGGAGTCTAACATGTGCGCGAGTCATTGGGCTGTACGAAACCTAAAGGCGTAATGAAAGTGAAGGTCTCGCCTTGCGCGGGCCGAGGGAGGATGGGGCTTCCCCGCCCTTCACGGGGCGGCGGCCTCCGCACTCCCGGGGCGTCTCGTCCTCATTGCGAGGTGAGGCGCACCTAGAGCGTACACGTTGGGACCCGAAAGATGGTGAACTATGCCTGGCCAGGACGAAGTCAGGGGAAACCCTGATGGAGGTCCGTAGCGATTCTGACGTGCAAATCGATCGTCGGAGCTGGGTATAGGGGCGAAAGACTAATCGAACCATCTAGTAGCTGGTTCCCTCCGAAGTTTCCCTCAGGATAGCTGGTGCTCGTACGAGTCTCATCCGGTAAAGCGAATGATTAGAGGCCTTGGGGCCGAAACGACCTCAACCTATTCTCAAACTTTAAATGGGTGAGATCTCCGGCTTGCTTGATATGCTGAAGCCGCGAGCAAACGACTCGGATCGGAGTGCCAAGTGGGCCACTTTTGGTAAGCAGAACTGGCGCTGTGGGATGAACCAAACGCCGAGTTAAGGCGCCCGAATCGACGCTCATGGGAAACCATGAAAGGCGTTGGTTGCTTAAGACAGCAGGACGGTGGCCATGGAAGTCGGAATCCGCTAAGGAGTGTGTAACAACTCACCTGCCGAAGCAACTAGCCCTGAAAATGGATGGCGCTGAAGCGTCGTGCCTATACTCGGCCGTCAGTCTGGCAGTCATGGCCGGTCCTTGCGGCCGGCCGCGAAGCCCTGACGAGTAGGAGGGTCGCGGCGGTGGGCGCAGAAGGGTCTGGGCGTGAGCCTGCCTGGAGCCGCCGTCGGTGCAGATCTTGGTGGTAGTAGCAAATACTCCAGCGAGGCCCTGGAGGGCTGACGCGGAGAAGGGTTTCGTGTGAACAGCCGTTGCACACGAGTCAGTCGATCCTAAGCCCTAGGAGAAATCCGATGTTGATGGGGGCCGTCATAGCATGATGCACTTTGTGCTGGCCCCCGTTGGGCGAAAGGGAATCCGGTTCCTATTCCGGAACCCGGCAGCGGAACCGATACAAGTCGGGCCCCTCTTTTAGAGATGCTCGTTGGGGTAACCCAAAAGGACCCGGAGACGCCGTCGGGAGATCGGGGAAGAGTTTTCTTTTCTGCATGAGCGTTCGAGTTCCCTGGAATCCTCTAGCAGGGAGATAGGGTTTGGAACGCGAAGAGCACCGCAGTTGCGGCGGTGTCCCGATCTTCCCCTCGGACCTTGAAAATCCGGGAGAGGGCCACGTGGAGGTGTCGCGCCGGTTCGTACCCATATCCGCAGCAGGTCTCCAAGGTGAAGAGCCTCTAGTCGATAGAATAATGTAGGTAAGGGAAGTCGGCAAATTGGATCTGTAACTTCGGGATAAGGATTGGCTCTGAGGATCGGGGCGTGTCGGGCTTGGTCGGGAAGTGGGTCAGCGCTAACGTGCCGGGCCTGGGCGAGGTGAGTGCCGTAGGGGTGCCGGTAAGTGCGGGCGTTTAGCGCGGGCGTGGTCTGCTCTCGCCGTTGGTCGGCCTCGTGCTGGCCGGCGGTGCAGGATGCGCGCGCCTGCGCGGCGTTCGCGCCCCGGTGCTTCAACCTGCGAGCAGGATCCGAGCTCGGTCCCGTGCCTTGGCCTCCCACGGATCTTCCTTGCTGCGAGGCCGCGTCCGCCTTAGCGTGCTCCTCCGGGGGCGCGCGGGTGCGCGGATTCTCTTCGGCCGCCATTCAACGATCAACTCAGAACTGGCACGGACTGGGGGAATCCGACTGTCTAATTAAAACAAAGCATTGCGATGGCCCTAGCGGGTGTTGACGCAATGTGATTTCTGCCCAGTGCTCTGAATGTCAACGTGAAGAAATTCAAGCAAGCGCGGGTAAACGGCGGGAGTAACTATGACATCCTGGGCATGCTCCCGGATGCCCTTGCGTCGGTCGGGTCCAGAGGGGAGAGATCGATCACCAGGACACAGCGGCCGCGCCAACCATCGAAGCGGCCGCCTGCTGCGCCGCCGACGCAGAAGCGCAAGCGGCGCCGCTGGGAGTACGCGAGAACGCAGGATGCCTTCCGACGGTCGCGTGCACGTTGCGTGCGCGGCCTCTTGGATGGCACCCTGCTCCAGCCGCCACCTGCCATCCCTGGTCTGCTGGACTTCTGGGCGGACCTCTTCACTAAGAAGCCCATCTCCACCGCGGGCTTCATTCGTGACCGCCTCCTCCCGCACTCGGAGCCTGTCGCTCCCGAGTGCCTATGGGGGCCGGTCACACATGAGGAGGTCGCCGCCGCGTTGCCGCCCAGGGGATCAGCAGCCGGGCCGGACGGCCTTACCCCAGCGGAGTTGCGGCGCCTGCCGCACGAAGTCCTGGTGAAAGTGATGAATCTCTTCCTTCTGGCCCGCGCCCTTCCGGAACGCCTGCTTCGCGCGCGGACGTCCCTTCTCCCGAAAACGGCTGCACCAACATCCCCCGCTGACTTTCGCCCCTTTACGGTCTGCTCGGTGTTGGCGCGGACCTTTCACAAGGTTCTCGCGTCACGCCTGATGCGCGCATGTGCTGTGGACGAACGTCAGCGGGCATTCATCCCTCGGGATGGGATGTTGGAAAATACCTTCATCTTGGACACTGCTCTCACCGACGCAGTTCGCTCCTGCCGCTCTGTCTTTGTGGCATCGATCGACGTATCTAAGGCATTCGATTCGGTAGATCATGCTGCCCTTCGCCCCGTGCTGAAGGCGCATGGCCTGCCGGATTGCTTTGTCGAGTATGTCGAGCGGTGCTACGAGGGCAGCACGACAGTGATAGCGGACGGCGCCGGCGTGGGCGTGTCTGTGCAGCCAGCACGGGGCGTTCGCCAGGGCGATCCCCTCTCCCCCCTCCTGTTCAACTTTGCGGTGGACTACGTTTTAGGCCAACTGCCCTCCCACATCGGAGCTCGGATCCTCGGTCGCAGAGTCAACGCTGCGGCCTTTGCAGATGACGTCTTGCTGTTTGCAGCGACCCCGAGGGGCTTGCAGTCCCTCATCGACGCAGCTACCGCAGCCCTCGCCCACCTGGGGCTGCAGATCAACGCCCGGAAGTGTTTCACCCTCGCCTTAGTCGCGTCAGGGCGCGAGAAGAAGGTGAAGGTGGACAGCAATGTCACCTTCACAGCAGGCAATACCACCATGCCTGCCCTGCGTGTGGGTGAAACCTTCCGGTACCTGGGGCTGCAATTTTCCACGGCGGGTCGCTGTGTCTTCAATCCACGTCGCCACCTGGTGGAGCAGCTTGACGTCATCTCCCGAGCTCCGCTGAAGCCGCAACAGCGCCTCCACGCTCTCACCAACGTACTTCTCCCTGGCCTGTACCACGGGCTGGCCCTCAGCCGCACCCGGGTGGGTGCATTGAAGTCGGCCGACGTCACCATCCGGGCCGCCGTCAGGAGATGGTTCCGCCTTCCGGCGGACACCCCCCTGGGATACTTCCACGCTC
>NC_064641.1:416030540-416033040 GCF_023864345.2 Schistocerca serialis cubense | reverse complement strand
CCTTAACCTAACCTACGTTGTGCCTTAACCTAACCTACGTTGTGCCTTAACCTAACCTACGTTGTGCCTTAACCTAACCTACGTTGTGCCTTAACCTAACCTACGTTGTGCCTTAACCTAACCTACGTTGTGCCTTAACCTAACCTACGTTGTGCCTTAACCTAACCTACGTTGTGCCTTAACCTAACCTACGTTGTGCCTTAACCTAACCTACGTTGTGCCTTAACCTAACCTACGTTGTGCCTTAACCTAACCTACGTTGTGCCTTAACCTAACCTACGTTGTGCCTTAACCTAACCTACGTTGTGCCTTAACCTAACCTACGTTGTGCCTTAACCTAACCTACATTGTGCCTTAACCTAACCCATGTTGTGCCTTAACCTAACCCATGTTGTGCCTTAACGTAACCCATGTTGTGCCTTAACCTAACCTATAATGTGCCTTAACCTAACCTATAATGTGCCTTAACCTAACCTATAATGTGCCTTAACCTAACCTATAATGTGCCTTAACCTAAACTATATTGCGCCTTAACCTGACGCACGTTGTCGCTGAACCTGCTCTGTAATTGTTATGCAACCCGTTAAAGTAGTGTAGTGTTGCCTAACCGCAACCCTCGCAATATAGTTCGCTACTCGCACTGCCCGGTCCCCTGTGTATCGCGTCATGTTAAACACCTTGCAGGTGTTGCTGACTTTCCACATGCTCATGCTATACACTGTAATGTGGATAGCAGCAGGACGTACATGCCCCCTCCCCTTCCCCCCTGCCTTCGCAAGCTGGTCGGTGAGAAGTTTGCATGTTCAACGCCCTTCGCATGCCGACGTACTCAGCCTACGTTGTGGTACGGCCTGTCACCTGTCCGCCGATGTACGCAAAACCCACAAACTGTACTGCACATTGGTCCGTATGTACTGAATGATACATCGTGGCACATGTGACCGTATGACGACTGCGCCTAGCAACGGCGGACCATACAGTCCAAATATTGTGCACGCAGCTACGTGTCGTCTCCCTATAAGAGCTGGATTGCAGTGTGGTACGCCATACAGACGTGTGGGAGGAACGGACGCCCTGGATGGCGATCAGCATGAGCAGTCTGTTGATGTAGTGGAGCGTGTATTCGGACGTAGTCGTCTCTTCTCACACACCGTGATAGCATGTTGCACCGTGTTCCACATCTGCGACATGCTGCAGAGGCCGGCTGACAGTCGTTCGCGCAATGGACACCGCATACGTACGGGGTCGACCTTCCACGTGTTCTCTAGGCGTGCACATGTTGTTGCGTCTATGTGGGCAGACGTAGTGTGTTGTGACACCTGACACAGGCATGCAATACTCGTTGCAAATGGCGATGGACGTGTACGTTTGCTGGTGACGTTACGCAAATGAACAACTGGTAACCCGTTGTGGTGCGGTTGTTCTCGCTAGAGGTGAATCAGTGTTGGCGACGATCGGTCGAGCTATTAACCGGTTGTTTCAGGGATACCCACCATGCCCACGAACGTGAAAGGGGACCCACCATGCCCACGAACGTGAAAGGGGATCTGGGTGTGAGGCGATACGCGGCGGTGGCTGGGTGGGACCGTCCCCGGCCGGTGAGGGGGGGCCGCCCGGCGTGCTGGCAGCGCGGTGCGTGGGCGCACGCGCTACAGCCGGCTGGTGGGGGCGGCCAGTGGCAGGCGCGCCGGCCGACGGACGCGGCAGGCGGCGCAGCTGCGCGCCGGCGCCCCCTGCTCGCGGCGCCTTGCGGCCAAAGTAGGTCCTCGCGGGCCCGGTGCGAAGCGCGGTGGCCATCTGCAGTGTGCTGGTCCGATTGAGGACTTTGTGCGCTGAGGATGCGCCGCCGCCCGGCGCTCGGCGCCGCGACGCCGTCTGCTGCTCGGTCGCCCCAGCGGTTCTCGCAGGTGGTTTGTATCGCAGCTGTGCGGACGTGTTGGCGCGTGCGCTGTGCTGGGAGAGTTCGCTTCGGCACCCAAGTGGGGCTTTTGTCCTTCTGTGGCGCCGGCGTTGGAGCTGCCGGTCACCGTAGGTGGCGCGTGTTGTCTCCCGCCGGCAATGCCACGACAGCACGCTCCCGGGCCTCTGTCGGCAGCGGCAAGCTCAGTTGGGAGCACGGGTGGTCGCACCTAAAGCGTCTACTTGCCTAACTCCGGGCGATTGCGCCTCTCTCGAACCCGACCAAGTACTTAGGACGGCGCTGCGCGCCGCCGGGACCTGAGAGGGTTTCGAGGTGTGTTGTGCAGGGGAGCTCAGCCTCCTCCTGTTTGCAGAATAATTGAGCGGACGCTTGCGTGTTCGCGCGGGCCCCCTGGACACACTCCCGGGCGGCCGGCTGCTCAGCTCTAGTTGACGCAGCTCCCTGGTTGATCCTGCCAGTAGTCATATGCTTGTCTCAAAGATTAAGCCATGCATGTCTCAGTACAAGCCGCATTAAGGTGAAACCGCGAATGGCTCATTAAATCAGTTATGGTTCCTTAGATCGTACCCACGTTACTTG
>NC_064641.1:416015540-416025540 GCF_023864345.2 Schistocerca serialis cubense | reverse complement strand
CGCGCCTGCGCGGCGTTCGCGCCCCGGTGCTTCAACCTGCGTGCAGGATCCGAGCTCGGTCCCGTGCCTTGGCCTCCCACGGATCTTCCTTGCTGCGAGGCCGCGTCCGCCTTAGCGTGCTCCTCCGGGGGCGCGCGGGTGCGCGGATTCTCTTCGGCCGCCATTCAACGATCAACTCAGAACTGGCACGGACTGGGGGAATCCGACTGTCTAATTAAAACAAAGCATTGCGATGGCCCTAGCGGGTGTTGATGCAATGTGATTTCTGCCCAGTGCTCTGAATGTCAACGTGAAGAAATTCAAGCAAGCGCGGGTAAACGGCGGGAGTAACTATGACTCTCTTAAGCTCACATGATGCGTCATATATGGATCCTCTCAATCCACTCCTCAGCATCCTAGCGATGTCGAGTGGATGATGGTTCGCTTAGCCTCTCAGTGGGAAATCCTAGCTCTGGCCTTCACGTGGCGGGAGTCGTGAGGGGGGCCGAGAGGGGGCACAGTGCTCTGTGTCTCCTCAGAGCTCTCCAACCGACAGAGCGGGGTGATCCTTCGGGGCTTGGGGGTTGCCTGCCCCCCTGCCCCTTGTTTCAGCTGGCCCCAACACAAGGAATATATCAGGTAGCGGTCCTCCCACTGGAGGCGCCGCGCCAGTTGTTGGGCCACCATCTGACGCCGCCAGTCCGGGTCGAGCAGCCTTGCCTGCGTTTCAGTGCCCTGAGTGCCAGCGGAGCTTCAGCACCAAGAGTGGTCTTGGTGTCCACCGCCGCAGGGCTCACCCTAGTGCAGCGAATGCAGAGGTCAACATCCAGAGGACGAAGGCCAGGTGGTCCAGTGAGGAACTGTTACGCCTGGCCCATGCAGAGGCAGTGCTGACACTCGAAGGCACCCGGTTCCTGAACCAAGAACTAGCGAAGTCCTTCCCGCACCGCTCGCTTGAATCCATCAAGTGCCAGCGACGTGCGGGAGCTTACAGGAACCAGGTTGCCGAGTTCGTCACTGCCCTCTCTACTTCTGCGGATCGTCCTCGCACCTCTGATGCTGCTGCACCACCTGTTGTGACATCCCCAGTTTCCTTGACACCACCGTCGGTAGAGGACCCTGTCGACCAGGCTATCTGGTCGGTCTTAGCAGCTTTACCATCGTCGGGCTCAAGGTTTCGCTCAGTTGACGACATCTTGGCGCTGGGACACACTGCAACTCGGCATGTCATCTTGGGCATGCTGCCACCTGCACTTGATGCTATAGGTAGCAAGGAGGCGCCCCAAAATCCTGTCGCCTCCAAGCAGATGTCCCAGCCACCTGAGCGGAAACGAGCTCGGCGTAGGTGGGAGTATTTTGTCTGCCAGCGTGCGTTCTCCAAAAACGCGGGGCGGTGCATTAATGGCATTCTAGACGGTACACTGCTCCACCAACCACCTACTATTCCTGGTCTGGTGGAGTATTGGAAAGATCTCTTCACACGGCGCCCATCAGGCCGGGTTGACTGTCTGGATTGTCAGTTGTTACCGTCCCGTGCCGAGGTGCCCTTTCAACAGCTGTGGGCGCCCATCACGTTGGAGGACATTGCTGCAGCTCTCCCACCCCGTCGCTCCGCCGCGGGACCAGACGGGCTCACACCTGCCCAGCTCCGTCGTCTTCCCCGTGAGGTCCTTCTGAAAGTGTTAAACCTTTTCCTTTTGACCCGCCGTCTCCCATCCCGACTCCTCCAGGCCCGTACCTCCCTGCTGCCCAAGAAGGCCGCCCCAGCATCCCCCTCTGACTTCCGCCCGATCACAGTTTGCTCAGTCCTCGCCAGGGTCTTCCACAAGATCCTGGCGGGTCGGCTGATGCGGGCTTGTGTGTTGGACGGGCGTCAGCGGGCTTTCCTTCCTCAGGATGGGATGCTGCACAATTCATTCTTGTTGGACCTGGCGATGACTCAGGCCAGGGCGAACTGTAACTCCCTCTATGTTGCGTCCCTGGATGTGTCCAAGGCATTCGACTCTCTGGACCATGGTGCCCTGAGGCCTGCCCTGAGGGCTCATGGTCTGCCAGACGAGTTCATTGGATACATCCTGGGATGCTATGAGGATGGAGCGACGGTGATCTCTGGTTCGGGGAAGTCAACGGGTCCAGTGCGGCCTTCAAGGGGCGTTCGGCAGGGCGATCCTCTTTCCCCTATCCTGTTTAACCTTTCGCTGGACCTTATGCTTGCTCGCCTCCCAGATCATGTTGGTGCCAATGTGATGGGACGACGCCTGAATGCTGCCGCCTTCGCCGATGACCTCCTGCTGTTCGCTGAGACTAAGGGTGGTCTCCAGGACCTGATTGATACATCTATATCAGTTCTTGGAGACCTGGGTCTCCAGGTCAATCCCGGGAAGTGCTTTACTCTCGCCCTCGCGGCCTCTGGTCGCGAGAAGAAAGTTAAGGTCGACAACACCACGACCTTCAAGGCTGGTTATACCACCCTTCCAGCCTTGGCAGTCGAGAGCACTTTCCGGTATCTTGGCCTGGAGTTCTCTACCAGCGGACGTAGCCTCTTCCATCCGAGGCGGGAGGTCGAGCGACAGCTAAGCGTCCTGTCCAAGGCACCACTGAAGCCCCAACAACGTCTTCACGCCCTGAGAACGGTGGTCCTGCCAGGGATCCACCATGGCCTGGCTCTGTCGAGGACCCGTCTTGGAGCTCTCTCCGCAGTGGACATCGCCATTCGCACAGCTTTGAGATCTTGGCTGTGCCTGCCAGCGGACACCCCTGTTGCGTACTTTCACGCCCCTCTCACATCTGGGGGCTTGGGAGTGCCATCAGCTCGCTGGCTTGGGCCTCTGCTGCGGCGGAATCGACTCGCCAACATCCGAGCTTTGGGAGTCCTATCAGACGGGTCGACAGATGACGTTCTCGGGCGTGAAATTGGGAGGTTGGAGCAGCAGCTACGGTGGCACGACGCGGACATACGGACAAGCAACCAGCTTGGCCGGATGTGGGCGGAGAGGCTGCACTCGTCGGTGGATGGCGCTGCCCTGAGGAAGTCTGCCCGAACACCAGGGCAACATAGCTGGGTGGATAACCCCCAGCACCCTATCAGTGGCCGCGACTTTATCTCCTGCCTGCGAACGCGTATAAATGCCCTTCCAACTCGGGCAAAGTTGCAGCGCGGTCGTTCAGGTGACACCAACTGTAGGGCAGGCTGCGTCGCACGTGAAACCGCCAACCACGTTGTCCAGCACTGCTTTAGAAGCCATGACGCCCGCATTAAGCGACATAATGCCTTGGCAGCCTATGTTGCGCAAGGCCTTCGTCGCCGAGGCTTCGATATCCAACTGGAGCCTCACTTAAGAACAACGGAGGGCCTAAAGAAGCCGGACATCGTGGCGGTGCGGGGCGATGCAGCCCACGTTATCGATGCCCAAGTCGTTGGTGTCAACCTGGACGTCGATCTTTGCCACAAGGAGAAAGTCGCGGTCTACGACAGGGAAGCCGTTCATCAGGCCATAAAAAGACTTCACCCAGCAGTTCAGCGCATCACGACCACCTCGGCAACCATCTCGTGGAGGGGAGTGTGGTCACCGAATTCCGCACGAGATCTGCGAAGGCTGGGCTTTGTTAACCACCATTTTGCGGCTATGTCAACGCGGGTACTCGTCGGGACTGCGATGGCGGCAGGGCGTTTCGACTCTATGACTGCCACAAAAGGCACGATGCACCGGACTGGTGTTGGATGAGGGTCCAATCTGTGTCTCTCCGCGCTGCTGCCTGGCGCCTATCTCAGGCACAAACGCCATTTTATTCACGTGTAACTTTCCTGTCCTGTCTAGTGTTTGTTATGTCTCTGTGTCATTTGTAAACCCATTGTATGGGTAATTTGCTTTCTCTGTGTATTCACATGTGAATAAAGACGGCTTTATATAGCCAAATGCCTCGTCATCTAATTAGTGACGCGCATGAATGGATTAACGAGATTCCCGCTGTCCCGCGTCGCGTGCGGTCGTGCGTCGCGTGCGCTCCCGGTCTCTCGTCGTTTTGGGTGGGTAAAACGTGTGCGATCGACCTGAAATTTGGCACACAGCTTTGTGTTGTGCCACTACGAACCGTGTAGAAAAATATTCGGTGTTGCTTTAACCGTTTGTAAATTATCGTGACATTTGCCAAATTTTTAAATTTGCGTGTGTTTCGTAGTACTTAAGGAGTTTGTGGTGTTTGTGAAGTGCTTCGCCGACGCAGACCACATCGAGCTACGTCGCTGGTGCATCACCTGCCTCGTTAAACAGGTATTTTTATCAGTTTTTTCAAAAAGTCGATGTTTTTCTAATCTCATTATGTACGTCATTCTCGTGAATTCTTCCCACCTGAGTGGTACTGAAGGGGCGCAGTAACCGTATTTCGATTAATAATACACAGTAAAGTGGTCCACTGTGCCTAGAAACGGCTTTGTTGGTGGTCGTGTGCTGCCCTTTGTCTGCCACGCGTCTTCGCGGGCTCCGCGTGTGTTGAGAAATCCGTTGCCATCCGTCCATTGCCAGTCTTTATCTAGGTTCCAAGCACACAGCTGTATTCGTGAGGTCTTCCTCTATCGAATAGTGCCTAAAAAAGTGTGTCTCCCATTGTTAGTTTAAAAGTTACAAGCAATCGTAGCGTAGAATGCGTGGTGACCACGTGGTGACCGGAAGTTGCCTGTAATATCCTAATAACCGGCAGTTGGAGAAAATCTAAGACCACCAGTTCGTAGACGTCCTCATGCTCTGTAAGACGATGTAGAAAAATTAGGGTATTTCATTCATAGTTTAGCTGTTATATCTGTTTTCCCTACGTCCGCGCGCACACGCGTCGCCGATCAGGCGCGCTCGCCGCTCCGCGTCTGTCCAGCAGTGTAAATAAGGGCTAACGCCTTCTCGTTCAGAGAACTGAGCATGAGAGCCGTATAGCTAGCTTAATCCCCTCGCAAATGGAGTACTTAACCACATACTTTCCTTTCACGGATTAAGAAATAACCTCATTTTTCCGTCACAATCCGCAGTTCCTGCGCGTCTCAGAAAATTGCCACCTATCATTGAAATGCTAAGGCTCAGGTAAATTCTAAGTGCGCTGTTTTCCTGTCTGACTGCTACCTTTTCGATTCCCAACGAGAAAAGGCTAGGCTAGGCTAGTAGATTAGATACTGCTCGTGCAGTATATATTGTTGCTTCTGTTTTGGATGTGTCCACTGTAATCTTGTAGGTTGTATCACTCTGTCTCATAATATGTCTTCAGTGTAGCTAGTTATTTGTTAGGTTAGGAACTACACTTGCGGAAGTAAAGTCGTGGGTGCCGCACAGCCTGCGAGAGAGCGCAAAATGTAGGTGAGAAAGTGAAGAGCTCCAAGCGATCACCCAAGCTTTTAAAACTCTGTGGTGCTTTATACTCGTATGCTACTTGATATGATGGCAATAAATTTATTATTTGTGTGTTAGGTTAGAAAATTTAGTCCCATAAAGGTAGTTGTGTGTGTTGCGTGACAGGCGGATGCGCGTATCCTTTCAAGGACAGAAAACAACTAGGTTATATGTTTCTCCCTCAAAATGTGCCCTTACTCTCTTACTTGTCTGTTAGGTTAGGAATTATCTTCGAATAAGTAAAGACGTGTGTCACGTAGCTTGCGAACAAGTGCAAACTTGGGTGAGAAGGAGAGCTACAAGCATTTCTCCAAGTTCACAACAGTCATTTTTCATACTATTCTTGTAGGCCGTTGTTTTCCTTTCAACATCATGTCCATATGTTATTATTAGTGTATTGTTAGTGTGATCATTATTAGTGTGTTAGGTTAGGAAAATTTGCAGCAAGGTGCATATATTATCCTACTAGGGTATACGTTTCTGTTTCAAAGTGTGCCATTACTCTCTTACTTGTTTGTTAGGTTAAGAATTACCTTCGCATAAGTAAAGACATGTGTGTCACATAGCTTGTGAGGAAGTGCAAACTTAAGTGAGGAAAAGGAGAGCTACAAGCAGTTCTTTAAGTCCACAGCCCGTTTTAATATTATTCTTGTAGGCTATTGTTTGTTTTTCTCTAACATTAATTCATAGGTTCCTTATTAGCGTATTATTAGTGTGCTCATTATCAGTGTGTTAGGTTAGGGAAATGTGCTGCAGGGTTAAGTCCTGACTGACGATCGCGTGTGTAGGCCCTGCTAGGCTCGTTATCCAGGGATAGTGGTAGACTTGCCCACAGAAAACTGAGCTCTCCATAGTGATCGCCCCAAAATGGGGCCTACTAAGGACACTGTAGGGGCTGCAAGTCAACTTGGACGAAACTCGGTTGTTCCTGGTGACAAGGACAATTCAGCGTCATGTACTGACCTTCAGACAATGGAAAACATAAGAGAGGAGATGGAAGCCTTCTTGTTTAATGAAGTAAATAAAATAAACAATGCCCAGAAGAAGTTTATCCTAGGAAAACTTTCAGTGTATGAACAGATACTGAAGAAGTATGAGATGGAGGTTCTTGAACTTAAAACAGAGTTGCGATGTGTGACGGCCCCCCAAACAGGAACACCTCCACTGGTTGAGAGCTATGCCAACAAGGCGGCTGCAAAACCTTCAGCACCCAAACAGCACCTGATGAAACCGCAACAGCCTAAAGTCCTAATGATAAAACCGGCAGAAGGAGTCAAGAAAACTGAGAAGGAACTTGAAGAAACAGTAAAGAACCTTGTTGCAACATCACTGAAAGATGTGCGTATTTCCAAATGCAGGTCAATAAAGGACAAAGGTATTGTTCTTGAAGTCCCTAATGATCAGGATGTCGAGAAAATAAGGAAGTGCGAAGACATCTCACAATCAGGCATCACTGTCTCTGATCAAAAAAAAAGATCCCCAAAGATTATAATCTTTGATGTAAACAGAAATACAAGTGAAGATGAACTCAAAATGGAACTGTTTGAGAGAAATCTCTCCAGGATGAATGTGACGCAGGAAGACGTTATGGATGGCGTAAGAGTGCTGTTCAAGACTGGCCCAAGAAACCGTGAGGAAGCAAACATTGTACTGGAAGTCTCACCAAAACTCTGGAGCAAAATAGTACAATATGGTAGGGTCTACATAAACTGCAATTCGCACAGGGTACAAAACTACAGCAATATAAGCAGGTGCTACAAGTGCCAAGGTCATGGCCACACAGCAGCAAAGTGCAAGAATTCAGAAACAATTTGTGGCCACTGTGCAGCACCAGGACATACTTTCAAGGAGTGCTCAAAGAAGGATCAACCAGCCCAATGTGCAAACTGTAAGCGGGCTAAGAAGGCACACACCCACGCAGTGACAGAGAAATCTTGCCCTGAATACAATAGAATAAAGGCCATAATACATAGCACAATTGACTATGGCATGTAATAATAATGCAGAAGTACAACCTGGAAGAAGACCACAGACAGATACACAAGAAAATGCGATAAGGATCCTTCAAATAAATGGGCAAAGAGCAAAAATCGTCCCAGATCAATTGGCACAGCGAATCAGCGAAGAAAATATAGATGTGCTATTGATCCAGGAACCCTACTGCGTAAATAACAAAGTATTTGGGTACCCACCAAACTTCCAGCTGATCTACAGCCCCAAAGGCGAAGCACCCAAGGCAGCAATAGCAGTTAAGTCACAGACAGTAACAGCTTTGCAGATGACAAACTTCTGCAACATGCACATAGCTGCTGCCAACCTAAATGGAGCCTTTGGTGAGATCTACATTGCCAGCATATATTGCCAATATGGATCACCCATAGACCTTTTTCTCCATCAACTGGAGATTATCCTCGACAAACTCCCAGGAAAACCAATTATTATAGGGATGGACACAAATGCGAACTCACCAATCTGGCACAGCTCAACGATGAATGCAGCAGGTAGAACGCTTGAAGACTTCATTTCACAACACGGGCTGATAATAATGAATGAGAGGTCAGAGCTAACTACATTCTCTGGCCCAAATGGGGAGAGCAATATTGACATCACACTCTGCACACCTCCAGCTGCCAAAGCGGTGTGCAAGTGGATGGTTCATGAAGAGTGGACGTCAAGTGACCACAGGGCCATAACATACGAATTCGTTGCACCTCAAAGAGCGAGAGCTACTGTGGAACTTGTCACCTACAACACAAGCTTCGCAAAGTGGCCCACCTTTGACCAGCATCTCATCAGGTCCACAGCCCACTGGCCACAAAGCCAAAATGTAGGCGTTAATGAAATGATCACAAGGCTACAGGCAGCAATCCACGAGAGCTGTAGCCGATCAATGAGAAAGAGGACACAGGTGCAAAATCCAGTACCATGGTGGAATGCAACACTTACTAACCTGCGACGTGACACCATTTCAGCACGACGAAGTCTGCAACGAGCACGTAAAAATAATAATGAACCAGACATAGAAGTAGCAAAACAAACCTACAGTAGAGTGAAAAATAACTACAATAAGGAAATTGCTAAGGCCAAAGAGGAGACCTGGAAGAAATGGGTCAGTGACTGCGATCAGAATGATCCTTGGGCCATAGTGAGAAGGATAATTCGGCCAAAACATGGAACAGAAAACGTGCTAAGTAACATAAAAACAAAGAACCAGACTCCTACTATGACTTGGGAGGAGACTGTACGGTCATTACTACAGAGCCTGCTTCCTGATGACAACCCAGAACAGGACACAGATGGCCAACATGCTGTGAAAACAGACAACAACAGCTATGACAACGTGGACCTTGACCCAGAATTCACACTAGAAGAAATAGGGGCAGCAATAAAGGCTTGCAAACCAGGGAAGGCTACAGGTCCTGATGGTATTGATGATGCTATTATAAAAAGAGTTTGGCGCACCAGTCCCCATCTTCTCTCAGATTTATACAATAAATGTCTGCAGGAAAGAAGAGTCCCAGATACGTGGAAGGAGGGAAATGTCTGCATATTGCTGAAATCACTAGACAAACCTAGGGATGAGCCTAAATCCTACCGTCCAATATGCCTTCTGTCTATCTTAGGGAAAATTCTGGAAAGGTTAGTAGTCAGTCGTCTAGAAAAACGCTATGACGATTCAAATATCAAGGCCCACAACCAGTTTGGGTTTCGAAAGGGCGCATCGACAGAAATGGCTATTAGGCAAGTGTTGGGTAGTGTGGATTGTGAGGAGAAGTATGTGGTAGTAATATTTGTAGATATAGCAGGGGCCTTTGATAACTTATGGTGGCCTAGTGTTATGAGGCGTCTGAGAGCAATCCAGTGCCCGCGTAATTTGTATGACTTAATGGCAGATTACTTTAAAAACCGGAAGGTTATGGTCCAAAATAGGGCTGGCAGTGTAGAAAAATTGATCACAAAGGGTTGCCCACAAGGCTCTATTTGCGGTCCTTTCCTGTGGAATCTCGTCTTTGATGAGATTGTGATTGAAAAAGAAGACGAGCAATGGACAAAAGTGGCATATGCGGATGACCTGGCAATCATCATTAAGGGTCAGAGCAGGAAACAGATAGAGGACAGAGCAAAAATCGCGCTGGGTGAGGTAAGCAGATGGACCACCGAAAACAAGCTAGGGATATCCAAACAAAAGACGGTTGCCATGACCATCAAGGGTAGATTTGACAGTCACAGACCACCAACAATTCCTTTCGAGGGAGGAAATATCAAGTTCGTTGCAGAGTTTACATATCTCGGTGTAACTCTGGATGAAAGACTCTGGTTCACACCTCACATGAGGAACATCCAGAATAGATTAAGTGCTGTCTCAGGTTCCCTCTTGAGGGTAACTAGAACGGAGTGGGGTCTGCAGAAAAAGTCTCTCAGGGTAATCTATCAGGGCTTGTGCCTCTCTGTTTGCAGATATGGTGCAGCTGCATGGGCAGACCGGACGAAGCACCGATATGTCCAACGTATAATTGAGTCAATTCAGAGGCCATTTCTGTTACAGATGACCAGAGCTTGTAGGACTGTATCGACGGAGGCCTTGCAAGTACTAACAGGATGTATGCCGCTCGACCTGGAGATAGTGAAAGCAGCCTTGCTGTACTATA
>NC_064641.1:416008040-416010540 GCF_023864345.2 Schistocerca serialis cubense | reverse complement strand
AACCTAACCTACGTTGTGCCTTAACCTAACCTACGTTGTGCCTTAACCTAACCTACGTTGTGCCTTAACCTAACCTACGTTGTGCCTTAACCTAACCTACGTTGTGCCTTAACCTAACCTACGTTGTGCCTTAACCTAACCTACGTTGTGCCTTAACCTAACCTACGTTGTGCCTTAACCTAACCCATGTTGTGCCTTAACCTAACCCATGTTGTGCCTTAACGTAACCCATGTTGTGCCTTAACCTAACCCATGTTGTGCCTTAACGTAACCCATGTTGTGCCTTAACGTAACCCATGTTGTGCCTTAACCTAACCCATGTTGTGCGTTAACCTAACCCATGTTGTGCCTTAACCTAACCCATGTTGTGCCTTAACCTAACCCATGTTGTGCCTTAACCTAACCCATGTTGTGCCTTAACCTAACCTATAATGTGCCTTAACCTAACCTATAATGTGCCTTAACCTAACCTATAATGTGCCTTAACCTAAACTATATTGCGCCTTAACCTGACGCACGTTGTCGCTGAACCTGCTCTGTAATTGTTATGCAACCCGTTAAAGTAGTGTAGTGTTGCCTAACCGCAACCCTCGCAATATAGTTCGCTACTCGCACTGCCCGGTCCCCTGTGTATCGCGTCATGTTAAACACCTTGCAGGTGTTGCTGACTTTCCACATGCTCATGCTATACACTGTAATGTGGATAGCAGCAGGACGTACATGCCCCCTCCCCTTCCCCCCTGCCTTCGCAAGCTGGTCGGTGAGAAGTTTGCATGTTCAACGCCCTTCGCATGCCGACGTACTCAGCCTACGTTGTGGTACGGCCTGTCACCTGTCCGCCGATGTACGCAAAACCCACAAACTGTACTGCACATTGGTCCGTATGTACTGAATGATACATCGTGGCACATGTGACCGTATGACGACTGCGCCTAGCAACGGCGGACCATACAGTCCAAATATTGTGCACGCAGCTACGTGTCGTCTCCCTATAAGAGCTGGATTGCAGTGTGGTACGCCATACAGACGTGTGGGAGGAACGGACGCCCTGGATGGCGATCAGCATGAGCAGTCTGTTGATGTAGTGGAGCGTGTATTCGGACGTAGTCGTCTCTTCTCACACACCGTGATAGCATGTTGCACCGTGTTCCACATCTGCGACATGCTGCAGAGGCCGGCTGACAGTCGTTCGCGCAATGGACACCGCATACGTACGGGGTCGACCTTCCACGTGTTCTCTAGGCGTGCACATGTTGTTGCGTCTATGTGGGCAGACGTAGTGTGTTGTGACACCTGACACAGGCATGCAATACTCGTTGCAAATGGCGATGGACGTGTACGTTTGCTGGTGACGTTACGCAAATGAACAACTGGTAACCCGTTGTGGTGCGGTTGTTCTCGCTAGAGGTGAATCAGTGTTGGCGACGATCGGTCGAGCTATTAACCGGTTGTTTCAGGGATACCCACCATGCCCACGAACGTGAAAGGGGACCCACCATGCCCACGAACGTGAAAGGGGATCTGGGTGTGAGGCGATACGCGGCGGTGGCTGGGTGGGACCGTCCCCGGCCGGTGAGGGGGGGCCGCCCGGCGTGCTGGCAGCGCGGTGCGTGGGCGCACGCGCTACAGCCGGCTGGTGGGGGCGGCCAGTGGCAGGCGCGCCGGCCGACGGACGCGGCAGGCGGCGCAGCTGCGCGCCGGCGCCCCCTGCTCGCGGCGCCTTGCGGCCAAAGTAGGTCCTCGCGGGCCCGGTGCGAAGCGCGGTGGCCATCTGCAGTGTGCTGGTCCGATTGAGGACTTTGTGCGCTGAGGATGCGCCGCCGCCCGGCGCTCGGCGCCGCGACGCCGTCTGCTGCTCGGTCGCCCCAGCGGTTCTCGCAGGTGGTTTGTATCGCAGCTGTGCGGACGTGTTGGCGCGTGCGCTGTGCTGGGAGAGTTCGCTTCGGCACCCAAGTGGGGCTTTTGTCCTTCTGTGGCGCCGGCGTTGGAGCTGCCGGTCACCGTAGGTGGCGCGTGTTGTCTCCCGCCGGCAATGCCACGACAGCACGCTCCCGGGCCTCTGTCGGCAGCGGCAAGCTCAGTTGGGAGCACGGGTGGTCGCACCTAAAGCGTCTACTTGCCCAACTCCGGGCGATTGCGCCTCTCTCGAACCCGACCAAGTACTTAGGACGGCGCTGCGCGCCGCCGGGACCTGAGAGGGTTTCGAGGTGTGTTGTGCAGGGGAGCTCAGCCTCCTCCTGTTTGCAGAATAATTGAGCGGACGCTTGCGTGTTCGCGCGGGCCCCCGGGACACACTCCCGGGCGGCCGGCTGCTCAGCTCTAGTTGACGCAGCTCCCTGGTTGATCCTGCCAGTAGTCATATGCTTGTCTCAAAGATTAAGCCATGCATGTCTCAGTACAAGCCGCATTAAGGTGAAACCGCGAATGGCTCATTAAATCAGTTATGGTTCATTAGATCGTACCCACGTTACTTGGATAACTGTGGTAATTCTAGAGCTAA
>NC_064641.1:415988040-416000540 GCF_023864345.2 Schistocerca serialis cubense | reverse complement strand
GCCATGTCGAGCGCACCACAAAACATACCGCCATCTGTAGGTCTCCCTCAGCATGAGCTCCTGCAACGACGATACCGCCATCTATGGGACGCCAAGCCGACTAAGACATCGATGGGCCCACAGTGCCCATCTTTCGACGCCACCCACAAAGCATGCAGCCTCTGTCGACCACAGCACCCATACGCCAGTGCCTCTGCCGCACGAAGTCGTGGACCGGCAATCACACCACCTGCACCCGTTCGTGCCCCACCCCAACCGCCAAACTCGCATCGCCAGCGGATGAACGGCGGACGTTTCCCGCACTCGTAAGGTGCAATCCACACCTATAACATGCGTTTCATGAAGAGATATTTCCAATATGCGACATTCCCGCTGTCCCTATTCATGAGCTGCGAGCTGTACCACGTACAAGCTACAGACGCGATCGCATTGCTCACTGTACGGATTCTCATGCTGAGCGATCAGCTAGGAAGCGCCCCATCCATGTCGGCACCCGTGGGCGTTGCACTCGCAGTCGCAAAAAACGCTGGGCAAATATATTTCTCGGAAGAGTAACGACAGTCCGAGTCTCCTGCGTGGGAAGAGTCTTTCTAGGCCCTGACCCACGGGAAGGGTGTAGCTTCCCCCATCCCGGACATTTGACGTCGTCACACTACCGGTATTGACTAATAGACTGATTGCTGATAATCATTAGCCATACACTGGGGGAAACGGCCGACAGGGGCGGCAACATAGTGGAGCCGCAGTATCACTAATGTACAGAGATAGAACAGTTTCGACTGGAACCAGAGTCACCGTATACACGGCACTGATTAGTAATAGATGCAGAGCCATCAGAATACAGATAATATATACAACCGTCCCTATACATGCTGAAAGACTCTGCACACAATGAGAACCACACGTCAGCCAGACACTCTTATCACACACTACTCTCTTATCACACACTACTCTCTGCCTGTAACAGGCACACACACAATATCTAACCACCAGCATGGAAGAACATCCAGTGCATACTCTCCGCCACATTACACAATCCACACTATCATAACCAGACCGGGAGGTCCACCCAGAAAACACAATATCCCACCCTTCCGACATCCGCACATTGCTCAGCTAAGCCACGAACACCCACACATGTCCTACACAGGGGTGCACCCAACATCACAATACTGCCTCCTGTCACAGCACACAAACAATGGCAGGAATGAAAGACACAGATCTGCCACAACCATGGAATCGGAGCGCCGCCTGTCATGAGCCAAAAGTGCATCCTGACGTGACAAATCGGATGATGCCGCAGGCATCCAATTACGATAATCACTATCAACGAACCTGCCGCCCCCCCCCCCCCAATACACCTTTCCCTACAACAATATGTACCTGAACCTAAGCTATATTGTACCTTAACCTAACCTATATTGTACCTTAACCTAACCTATATCGTACCTTAACCTAACCTATATCGTACCTTAACCTAACCTATATCGTACCTTAACCTAACCTATATCGTACCTTAACCTAACCTATATCGTACCTTAACCTAACCTATATCGTACCTTAACCTAACCTACGTTGTGCCTTAACCTAACCTACGTTGTGCCTTAACCTAACCTATGTTGTGCCTTAACCTAACCTACGTTGTGCCTTAACCTAACCTACGTTGTGCCTTAACCTAACCTACGTTGTGCCTTAACCTAACCTACGTTGTGCCTTAACCTAACCTACGTTGTGCCTTAACCTAACCTACGTTGTGCCTTAACCTAACCTACGTTGTGCCTTAACGTAACCTACGTTGTGCCTTAACCTAACCTACGTTGTGCCTTAACCTAACCTACGTTGTGCCTTAACCTAACCTACGTTGTGCCTTAACCTAACCTACGTTGTGCCTTAACCTAACCTACGTTGTGCCTTAACCTAACCTACGTTGTGCCTTAACCTAACCTACGTTGTGCCTTAACCTAACCTACGTTGTGCCTTAACCTAACCCCTGTTGTGCCTTAACCTAACCCATGTTGTGCCTTAACGTAACCCATGTTGTGCCTTAACCTAACCCATGTTGTGCCTTAACGTAACCCATGTTGTGCCTTAACGTAACCCATGTTGTGCCTTAACCTAACCCATGTTGTGCCTTAACCTAACCCATGTTGTGCCTTAACCTAACCCATGTTGTGCCTTAACCTAACTCATGTTGTGCCTTAACCTAACCCATGTTGTGCCTTAACCTAACCCATGTTGTGCCTTAACCTAACCTATAATGTGCCTTAACCTAACCTATAATGTGCCTTAACCTAACCTATAATGTGCCTTAACCTAACCTATAATGTGCCTTAACCTAAACTATATTGCGCCTTAACCTGACGCACGTTGTCGCTGAACCTGCTCTGTAATTGTTATGCAACCCGTTAAAGTAGTGTAGTGTTGCCTAACCGCAACCCTCGCAATATAGTTCGCTACTCGCACTGCCCGGTCCCCTGTGTATCGCGTCATGTTAAACACCTTGCAGGTGTTGCTGACTTTCCACATGCTCATGCTATACACTGTAATGTGGATAGCAGCAGGACGTACATGCCCCCTCCCCTTCCCCCCTGCCTTCGCAAGCTGGTCGGTGAGAAGTTTGCATGTTCAACGCCCTTCGCATGCCGACGTACTCAGCCTACGTTGTGGTACGGCCTGTCACCTGTCCGCCGATGTACGCAAAACCCACAAACTGTACTGCACATTGGTCCGTATGTACTCAATGATACATCGTGGCACATGTGACCGTATGACGACTGCGCCTAGCAACGGCGGACCATACAGTCCAAATATTGTGCACGCAGCTACGTGTCGTCTCCCTATAAGAGCTGGATTGCAGTGTGGTACGCCATACAGACGTGTGGGAGGAACGGACGCCCTGGATGGCGATCAGCATGAGCAGTCTGTTGATGTAGTGGAGCGTGTATTCGGACGTAGTCGTCTCTTCTCACACACCGTGATAGCATGTTGCACCGTGTTCCACATCTGCGACATGCTGCAGAGGCCGGCTGACAGTCGTTCGCGCAATGGACACCGCATACGTACGGGGTCGACCTTCCACGTGTTCTCTAGGCGTGCACATGTTGTTGCGTCTATGTGGGCAGACGTAGTGTGTTGTGACACCTGACACAGGCATGCAATACTCGTTGCAAATGGCGATGGACGTGTACGTTTGCTGGTGACGTTACGCAAATGAACAACTGGTAACCCGTTGTGGTGCGGTTGTTCTCGCTAGAGGTGAATCAGTGTTGGCGACGATCGGTCGAGCTATTAACCGGTTGTTTCAGGGATACCCACCATGCCCACGAACGTGAAAGGGGACCCACCATGCCCACGAACGTGAAAGGGGATCTGGGTGTGAGGCGATACGCGGCGGTGGCTGGGTGGGACCGTCCCCGGCCGGTGAGGGGGGGCCGCCCGGCGTGCTGGCAGCGCGGTGCGTGGGCGCACGCGCTACAGCCGGCTGGTGGGGGCGGCCAGTGGCAGGCGCGCCGGCCGACGGACGCGGCAGGCGGCGCAGCTGCGCGCCGGCGCCCCCTGCTCGCGGCGCCTTGCGGCCAAAGTAGGTCCTCGCGGGCCCGGTGCGAAGCGCGGTGGCCATCTGCAGTGTGCTGGTCCGATTGAGGACTTTGTGCGCTGAGGATGCGCCGCCGCCCGGCGCTCGGCGCCGCGACGCCGTCTGCTGCTCGGTCGCCCCAGCGGTTCTCGCAGGTGGTTTGTATCGCAGCTGTGCGGACGTGTTGGCGCGTGCGCTGTGCTGGGAGAGTTCGCTTCGGCACCCAAGTGGGGCTTTTGTCCTTCTGTGGCGCCGGCGTTGGAGCTGCCGGTCACCGTAGGTGGCGCGTGTTGTCTCCCGCCGGCAATGCCACGACAGCACGCTCCCGGGCCTCTGTCGGCAGCGGCAAGCTCAGTTGGGAGCACGGGTGGTCGCACCTAAAGCGTCTACTTGCCTAACTCCGGGCGATTGCGCCTCTCTCGAACCCGACCAAGTACTTAGGACGGCGCTGCGCGCCGCCGGGACCTGAGAGGGTTTCGAGGTGTGTTGTGCAGGGGAGCTCAGCCTCCTCCTGTTTGCAGAATAATTGAGCGGACGCTTGCGTGTTCGCGCGGGCCCCCGGGACACACTCCCGGGCGGCCGGCTGCTCAGCTCTAGTTGACGCAGCTCCCTGGTTGATCCTGCCAGTAGTCATATGCTTGTCTCAAAGATTAAGCCATGCATGTCTCAGTACAAGCCGCATTAAGGTGAAACCGCGAATGGCTCATTAAATCAGTTATGGTTCCTTAGATCGTACCCACGTTACTTGGATAACTGTGGTAATTCTAGAGCTAATACATGCAAACAGAGTCCCGACCAGAGATGGAAGGGACGCTTTTATTAGATCAAAACCAATCGGTCGGCTCGTCCGGTCCGTTTGCCTTGGTGACTCTGAATAACTTTGGGCTGATCGCACGGTCCTCGTACCGGCGACGCATCTTTCAAATGTCTGCCTTATCAACTGTCGATGGTAGGTTCTGCGCCTACCATGGTTGTAACGGGTAACGGGGAATCAGGGTTCGATTCCGGAGAGGGAGCCTGAGAAACGGCTACCACATCCAAGGAAGGCAGCAGGCGCGCAAATTACCCACTCCCGGCACGGGGAGGTAGTGACGAAAAATAACGATACGGGACTCATCCGAGGCCCCGTAATCGGAATGAGTACACTTTAAATCCTTTAACGAGTATCTATTGGAGGGCAAGTCTGGTGCCAGCAGCCGCGGTAATTCCAGCTCCAATAGCGTATATTAAAGTTGTTGCGGTTAAAAAGCTCGTAGTTGGATTTGTGTCCCACGCTGTTGGTTCACCGCCCGTCGGTGTTTAACTGGCATGTATCGTGGGACGTCCTGCCGGTGGGGCGAGCCGAAGGCGTGCGACCGCCTCGTGCGTGCTCGTGCGTCCCGAGGCGGACCCCGTTGAAATCCTACCAGGGTGCTCTTTATTGAGTGTCTCGGTGGGCCGGCACGTTTACTTTGAACAAATTAGAGTGCTTAAAGCAGGCAAGCCCGCCTGAATACTGTGTGCATGGAATAATGGAATAGGACCTCGGTTCTATTTTGTTGGTTTTCGGAACCCGAGGTAATGATTAATAGGGACAGGCGGGGGCATTCGTATTGCGACGTTAGAGGTGAAATTCTTGGATCGTCGCAAGACGAACAGAAGCGAAAGCATTTGCCAAGTATGTTTTCATTAATCAAGAACGAAAGTTAGAGGTTCGAAGGCGATCAGATACCGCCCTAGTTCTAACCATAAACGATGCCAGCCAGCGATCCGCCGCAGTTCCTCCGATGACTCGGCGGGCAGCCTCCGGGAAACCAAAGCTTTTGGGTTCCGGGGGAAGTATGGTTGCAAAGCTGAAACTTAAAGGAATTGACGGAAGGGCACCACCAGGAGTGGAGCCTGCGGCTTAATTTGACTCAACACGGGAAACCTCACCAGGCCCGGACACCGGAAGGATTGACAGATTGATAGCTCTTTCTTGATTCGGTGGGTGGTGGTGCATGGCCGTTCTTAGTTGGTGGAGCGATTTGTCTGGTTAATTCCGATAACGAACGAGACTCTAGCCTGCTAACTAGTCGCGTGACATCCTTCGTGCTGTCAGCGATTACTTTTCTTCTTAGAGGGACAGGCGGCTTCTAGCCGCACGAGATTGAGCAATAACAGGTCTGTGATGCCCTTAGATGTTCTGGGCCGCACGCGCGCTACACTGAAGGAATCAGCGTGTCTTCCTAGGCCGAAAGGTCGGGGTAACCCGCTGAACCTCCTTCGTGCTAGGGATTGGGGCTTGCAATTGTTCCCCATGAACGAGGAATTCCCAGTAAGCGCGAGTCATAAGCTCGCGTTGATTACGTCCCTGCCCTTTGTACACACCGCCCGTCGCTACTACCGATTGAATGATTTAGTGAGGTCTTCGGACTGGTACGCGGCATTGACTCTGTCGTTGCCGATGCTACCGGAAAGATGACCAAACTTGATCATTTAGAGGAAGTAAAACTCGTAACAAGGTTTCCGTAGGTGAACCTGCGGAAGGATCATTACCGACTAGACTGCATGTCTTTCGATGTGCGTGTCGTGTCGCGCAACACGCTACCTGTACGGCTCGCAGTAGCCGTGCGCCACGTGCGGAACCACGCGTTCGTCTCAAAACTAACGGCAATGTTGTGTGGTACGAGCGCTGAAGCGCTGGAGCGGCTGGCCTGCGGCACCTGGCGCCTGGCGCCGGTTTTGAATGACTTTCGCCCGAGTGCCTGTCCGCTCCGGTGTGGAGCCGTACGACGCCCATCGGCCGTGAGGCCGTTGGACACTGAACGCTGGAACAGGGGCCGCCACACGCCTCAGTCCCGCCTATGCAACTGTCTTGAAAGAGATAGTGGAAACTATGAAAAGATCACCCAGGACGGTGGATCACTCGGCTCGTGGGTCGATGAAGAACGCAGCAAATTGCGCGTCGACATGAGAACTGCAGGACACATGAACATCGACGTTTCGAACGCACATTGCGGTCCATGGATTCCGTTCCCGGGCCACGTCTGGCTGAGGGTCGGCTATGTATACTGAAGCGCGCGGCGTTTGCCCCGCTTCGCAGACCTGGGAGTGTCGTGGCCGCCTGTGGGGCCGGCCGCGTCTCCTTAAACGTGCGATGCGCGCCCGTCGCCTGGCGGTTCGCATACCGGTACTTACTCGGTAGCGTGCACAGCCGGCTGGCGGTGTGGCGTGCGACACCTCGTACAACGACCTCAGAGCAGGCGAGACTACCCGCTGAATTTAAGCATATTACTAAGCGGAGGAAAAGAAAGTAACAAGGATTCCCCCAGTAGCGGCGAGCGAACAGGGAAGAGTCCAGCACCGAACCCCGCAGGCTGCCGCCTGTCGTGGCATGTGGTGTTTGGGAGGGTCCACTACCCCGACGCCTCGCGCCGAGCCCAAGTCCAACTTGAATGAGGCCACGGCCCGTAGAGGGTGCCAGGCCCGTAGCGGCCGGTGCGAGCGTCGGCGGGACCTCTCCTTCGAGTCGGGTTGCTTGAGAGTGCAGCTCCAAGTGGGTGGTAAACTCCATCTGAGACTAAATATGACCACGAGACCGATAGCGAACAAGTACCGTGAGGGAAAGTTGAAAAGAACTTTGAAGAGAGAGTTCAAAAGTACGTGAAACCGTTCTGGGGTAAACGTGAGAAGTCCGAAAGGTCGAACGGGTGAGATTCACGCCCATCCAGCCACTGGCCTCCGCCCTCGGCAGATGGGGCCGGCCGCCCGCGCGGAGCAATCCGCGGCGGGGTCGTGTCCGGTTGCCTTTCCACTCGCCGCGGGGTGGGGCCGTTCCGGTGTGCGGTGGGCCGCACTTCTCCCCTAGTAGGACGTCGCGACCCGCTGGGTGCCGGCCTACGGCCCGGGTGCGCAGCCTGTCCTTCCGCGGGCCTCGGTTCGCGTCTGTTGGGCAGAGCCCTGGTGTCCTGGCTGGCTGCCCGGCGGTATATCTGGAGGAGTCGATTCGCCCCTTTGGGCGCTCGGGCTTCCGGCAAGCGCGCGCGGTTCTTCCCGGATGACGGACCTACCTGGCCCGGCCCCGGACCCGCGCCGCTGTTGGCTCGGGATGCTCTCGGGCGGAATAATCGCTCCCGTCAGCGGCGCTTCAGCTTTGGACAATTTCACGACCCGTCTTGAAACACGGACCAAGGAGTCTAACATGTGCGCGAGTCATTGGGCTGTACGAAACCTAAAGGCGTAATGAAAGTGAAGGTCTCGCCTTGCGCGGGCCGAGGGAGGATGGGGCTTCCCCGCCCTTCACGGGGCGGCGGCCTCCGCACTCCCGGGGCGTCTCGTCCTCATTGCGAGGTGAGGCGCACCTAGAGCGTACACGTTGGGACCCGAAAGATGGTGAACTATGCCTGGCCAGGACGAAGTCAGGGGTAACACTGATGGAGGTCCGTAGCGATTCTGACGTGCAAATCGATCGTCGGAGCTGGGTATAGGGGCGAAAGACTAATCGAACCATCTAGTAGCTGGTTCCCTCCGAAGTTTCCCTCAGGATAGCTGGTGCTCGTACGAGTCTCATCCGGTAAAGCGAATGATTAGAGGCCTTGGGGCCGAAACGACCTCAACCTATTCTCAAACTTTAAATGGGTGAGATCTCCGGCTTGCTTGATATGCTGAAGCCGCGAGCAAACGACTCGGATCGGAGTGCCAAGTGGGCCACTTTTGGTAAGCAGAACTGGCGCTGTGGGATGAACCAAACGCCGAGTTAAGGCGCCCGAATCGACGCTCATGGGAAACCATGAAAGGCGTTGGTTGCTTAAGACAGCAGGACGGTGGCCATGGAAGTCGGAATCCGCTAAGGAGTGTGTAACAACTCACCTGCCGAAGCAACTAGCCCTGAAAATGGATGGCGCTGAAGCGTCGTGCCTATACTCGGCCGTCAGTCTGGCAGTCATGGCCGGTCCTTGCGGCCGGCCGCGAAGCCCTGACGAGTAGGAGGGTCGCGGCGGTGGGCGCAGAAGGGTCTGGGCGTGAGCCTGCCTGGAGCCGCCGTCGGTGCAGATCTTGGTGGTAGTAGCAAATACTCCAGCGAGGCCCTGGAGGGCTGACGCGGAGAAGGGTTTCGTGTGAACAGCCGTTGCACACGAGTCAGTCGATCCTAAGCCCTAGGAGAAATCCGATGTTGATGGGGGCCGTCATAGCATGATGCACTTTGTGCTGGCCCCCGTTGGGCGAAAGGGAATCCGGTTCCTATTCCGGAACCCGGCAGCGGAACCGATACAAGTCGGGCCCCTCTTTTAGAGATGCTCGTCGGGGTAACCCAAAAGGACCCGGAGACGCCGTCGGGAGATCGGGGAAGAGTTTTCTTTTCTGCATGAGCGTTCGAGTTCCCTGGAATCCTCTAGCAGGGAGATAGGGTTTGGAACGCGAAGAGCACCGCAGTTGCGGCGGTGTCCCGATCTTCCCCTCGGACCTTGAAAATCCGGGAGAGGGCCACGTGGAGGTGTCGCGCCGGTTCGTACCCATATCCGCAGCAGGTCTCCAAGGTGAAGAGCCTCTAGTCGATAGAATAATGTAGGTAAGGGAAGTCGGCAAATTGGATCCGTAACTTCGGGATAAGGATTGGCTCTGAGGATCGGGGCGTGTCGGGCTTGGTCGGGAAGTGGGTCAGCGCTAACGTGCCGGGCCTGGGCGAGGTGAGTGCCGTAGGGGTGCCGGTAAGTGCGGGCGTTTAGCGCGGGCGTGGTCTGCTCTCGCCGTTGGTCGGCCTCGTGCTGGCCGGCGGTGCAGGATGCGCGCGCCTGCGCGGCGTTCGCGCCCCGGTGCTTCAACCTGCGTGCAGGATCCGAGATCAGTCCCGTGCCTTGGCCTCCCACGGATCTTCCTTGCTGCGAGGCCGCGTCCGCCTTAGCGTGCTCCTCCGGGGGCGCGCGGGTGCGCGGATTCTCTTCGGCCGCCATTCAACGATCAACTCAGAACTGGCACGGACTGGGGGAATCCGACTGTCTAATTAAAACAAAGCATTGCGATGGCCCTAGCGGGTGTTGACGCAATGTGATTTCTGCCCAGTGCTCTGAATGTCAACGTGAAGAAATTCAAGCAAGCGCGGGTAAACGGCGGGAGTAACTATGACTCTCTTAAGGCTCACATGATGCGTCATATACGGATCCTCTCTCTCCACTCCTCAGCATCCTAGCGATGTCGAGTGGAGGATGGTTCGCTTAGCCTCTCGGTGGGAAATCCTAGCTCTGGCCTTCTCGTGGCAGGGGTCGTGAGAGGTTCTTAGGAAGATTATGCTCGCGTATAACTCTTCCGAAGTTCCTCGACAGACAGAGCGGGGTGAACTTTTCGGGGCTTGGGGGTTGCCGCCCCCCCTGCCCTTGTTTCAGCTGGCCCCAACAAAACGAAGAAACCAGGTAGCGGTACTCCCACAGGAGACGCCGCGCCAGCCGTTGGGTCAGCATCCGACGCCGCCAGTTCGGGTCGAGCCGCTGTGCCTGCCATCACATGTCCTGAGTGCCACCGGACCTTCACCACGAAGACGGGTCTTGGAGTACATCGTCGCCGTGCCCATCCTGCCGCAGCCAACGCAGAGGTGACCACCGAGAGGGTAAAGGCCAGGTGGTCTAGTGAAGAGCTGCTACGCCTGGCCCACTCTGAAGCAGCACTTACGCTCAAGGGCACCCGGTTCCTAAATCAAGAGCTTGCAAAGGCGTTCCCAAATGGTTCACTTGAGTCCATTAAGGGGCAGCGTCGTGGAACAGCCTATAGGAACCAGGTTGCCGAGTTTGTTGCTGCCCTCTCTGCTGTTGGGGCGGGGTCACCTCCATCTGTTGCAGCTGTGGAGCCAGCCGGTTCCTGTGCAGCATCCCCCTCTCCGTCTGCAGCTGTGGATACTGTCGACCAAGCTGTCTGGTCGGCCCTGGCAGCCCTCCCGTCGTCTGGGTCTAGGTATAAAGCAGTCGATGACATCCTGGTGCTTGGGCCAACAACATCGGCCTCAGTCATAATGGGCATGCTGTCGGCTGCCCTTGACGCCATCGGCAGCAGGGAACCATCACCATCACCTAATCCTGTTGCCTCTCGCCGGATGTCAGAGCCACGAGCGACGAAGCGGGCCCTGCGGAGGAGGGAGTACGCCCTCTGTCAGCGGGCCTTCTCTAAGAGCGCTGCTCGCTGCATCAGCGGCCTTCTGGATGGAACGCTCCTTCACCCACCACCCCCTATTCCTGGGTTGGTGGAGTTTTGGAAGGACCTTTTCACCCGGCGACCATCTGGCCGGGTGGACCGTCTGGAGGGTCGGCTGTTGCCTTCCTCCATCGAGGTTCCCTTCGAACAGCTGTGGGCGCCTATTACGATGGAGGAAGTTGCTTCAGCGCTCCCCCCTCGTCGCTCTGCTGCAGGCCCAGACCGACTTACACCGGCCCAGATTCGCCGTATACCCCGTGAGGTCCTCCTTAAAATCCTTAACCTCTTCCTCTTGACCCGTCGCCTCCCATCCCGTCTTCTCCTAGCCCGTACATCCCTGTTGCCCAAGAAGGCCGCCCCAGCATCCCCCGCTGACTTCCGTCCGATCACGGTTTGCTCAGTCCTCGCTAGGGTCTTCCATAAGATCCTGGCGGGCCGTCTGATGCGGACCTGTGTGCTGGATGGGCGTCAGCGGGCTTTCCTTCCTCAGGATGGGATGCTGCACAATACGTTCTTGTTGGACTTGGCGATGACTCAGGCCAGGGCGAACTGTCGCTCCCTCTATGTTGCGTCCCTGGACGTGTCCAAGGCTTTCGACTCGCTGGACCATGGTGCCCTGAGGCCCGCCCTGAGGGCACATGGTCTGCCCGACGAGTTCATTGGATACGTCCTGGGATGCTATGAGGATGGGGTGACGATGATCTCTGGTCCTGGGATGTCGCTGGGTCCAGTGCGGCCTTCAAGGGGTGTTAGGCAGGGTGATCCACTCTCTCCTATCCTTTTCAACCTGTCCTTAGACCTCATGCTTGCTCGCCTCCCAGATTACATTGGTGCCAATGTGATGGGACGACGTCTCAACGCTGCTGCCTTTGCTGACGACCTCCTGCTGTTCGCCGAGACTCCAGGAGGGCTCCAGGACCTTATTGATGCAGCAACATCTGCCCTTGGGGACCTTGGTCTCCAAGTCAATCCCGGAAAGTGCTTCACTCTCGCCCTGACGGCTTCTGGCCGTGAGAAGAAGATCAAGGTCGACGACACCGCGACCTTCAGGGCTGGGTATACCATCCTCCCAGCCCTGGGGATCGAGAGCACTTTCCGGTATCTTGGCCTGGAGTTCTCCACGAGCGGACGCAGCCTCTTTCATCCGAGGCGGGAGGTCGAGCGACAGCTGACCGTCCTGTCCAAGGCACCACTAAAGCCACAACAGCGTTTGCACGCCCTCAGAACCGTCGTCTTGCCAGGGATACACCATGGCCTGGCCCTTTCGAGGACCCGGCTAGGAGCCCTGTCAGCAATGGACACCACCATCCGCGCAGCAATTAGATCTTGGTTGTGCCTGCCAGCGGACGTCCCTGTTGGTTACTTCCATGCCCCTGTGTCATCTGGGGGGCTGGGAGTGCCATCAGCGCGCTGGCTAGGGCCTCTTCTGCGGCGGAACCGGCTCGCTAGGACGCGGGCATTGGGTGTCCTATCTGACGGAACAGCAGACGACGTTCTGGGGCGTGAGATTGGGAGGCTTGAGCAGCAACTACGGGGTAATAATACGGTCATAAGAACTTCCAACCAAATGGGCCGGATGTGGGCTGAACGGTTGCATCTGTCGGTGGACGGCGCTGCCCTTAAGAAGTCTGCCCGAACACCAGGGCAGCATCGCTGGGTCGACGATCCTCGACTAGCGATCACAGGCCGCGACTTTATCTCCTGCATCCGTACGAGGATCAATGCCCTTCCAACCCGGGCACGGTTGCAGCGAGGTCGTGCTGGTGATACTAACTGCCGGGCTGGC
>NC_064641.1:415980540-415983040 GCF_023864345.2 Schistocerca serialis cubense | reverse complement strand
CCTACGTTGTGCCTTAACCTAACCTACGTTGTGCCTTAACCTAACCTACGTTGTGCCTTAACCTAACCTACGTTGTGCCTTAACCTAACCTACGTTGTGCCTTAACCTAACCTACGTTGTGCCTTAACCTAACCTACGTTGTGCCTTAACCTAACCTACGTTGTGCCTTAACCTAACCTACGTTGTGCCTTAACCTAACCTACGTTGTGCCTTAACCTAACCTACGTTGTGCCTTAACCTAACCTACGTTGTGCCTTAACCTAACCTACGTTGTGCCTTAACCTAACCTACGTTGTGCGTTAACCTAACCTACGTTGTGCCTTAACCTAACCTACGTTGTGCCTTAACCTAACCTACGTTGTGCCTTAACCTAACCCATGTTGTGCCTTAACCTAACCCATGTTGTGCCTTAACGTAACCCATGTTGTGCCTTAACCTAACCCATGTTGTGCCTTAACGTAACCCATGTTGTGCCTTAACGTAACCCATGTTGTGCCTTAACCTAACCCATGTTGTGCCTTAACCTAACCCATGTTGTGCCTTAACCTAACCCATGTTGTGCCTTAACCTAACCCATGTTGTGCCTTAACCTAACCCATGTTGTGCCTTAACCTAACCCATGTTGTGCCTTAACCTAACCTATAATGTGCCTTAACCTAACCTATAATGTGCCTTAACCTAACCTATAATGTGCCTTAACCTAACCTATAATGTGCCTTAACCTAAACTATATTGCGCCTTAACCTGACGCACGTTGTCGCTGAACCTGCTCTGTAATTGTTATGCAACCCGTTAAAGTAGTGTAGTGTTGCCTAACCGCAACCCTCGCAATATAGTTCGCTACTCGCACTGCCCGGTCCCCTGTGTATCGCGTCATGTTAAACACCTTGCAGGTGTTGCTGACTTTCCACATGCTCATGCTATACACTGTAATGTGGATAGCAGCAGGACGTACATGCCCCCTCCCCTTCCCCCCTGCCTTCGCAAGCTGGTCGGTGAGAAGTTTGCATGTTCAACGCCCTTCGCATGCCGACGTACTCAGCCTACGTTGTGGTACGGCCTGTCACCTGTCCGCCGATGTACGCAAAACCCACAAACTGTACTGCACATTGGTCCGTATGTACTGAATGATACATCGTGGCACATGTGACCGTATGACGACTGCGCCTAGCAACGGCGGACCATACAGTCCAAATATTGTGCACGCAGCTACGTGTCGTCTCCCTATAAGAGCTGGATTGCAGTGTGGTACGCCATACAGACGTGTGGGAGGAACGGACGCCCTGGATGGCGATCAGCATGAGCAGTCTGTTGATGTAGTGGAGCGTGTATTCGGACGTAGTCGTCTCTTCTCACACACCGTGATAGCATGTTGCACCGTGTTCCACATCTGCGACATGCTGCAGAGGCCGGCTGACAGTCGTTCGCGCAATGGACACCGCATACGTACGGGGTCGACCTTCCACGTGTTCTCTAGGCGTGCACATGTTGTTGCGTCTATGTGGGCAGACGTAGTGTGTTGTGACACCTGACACAGGCATGCAATACTCGTTGCAAATGGCGATGGACGTGTACGTTTGCTGGTGACGTTACGCAAATGAACAACTGGTAACCCGTTGTGGTGCGGTTGTTCTCGCTAGAGGTGAATCAGTGTTGGCGACGATCGGTCGAGCTATTAACCGGTTGTTTCAGGGATACCCACCATGCCCACGAACGTGAAAGGGGACCCACCATGCCCACGAACGTGAAAGGGGATCTGGGTGTGAGGCGATACGCGGCGGTGGCTGGGTGGGACCGTCCCCGGCCGGTGAGGGGGGGCCGCCCGGCGTGCTGGCAGCGCGGTGCGTGGGCGCACGCGCTACAGCCGGCTGGTGGGGGCGGCCAGTGGCAGGCGCGCCGGCCGACGGACGCGGCAGGCGGCGCAGCTGCGCGCCGGCGCCCCCTGCTCGCGGCGCCTTGCGGCCAAAGTAGGTCCTCGCGGGCCCGGTGCGAAGCGCGGTGGCCATCTGCAGTGTGCTGGTCCGATTGAGGACTTTGTGCGCTGAGGATGCGCCGCCGCCCGGCGCTCAGCGCCGCGACGCCGTCTGCTGCTCGGTCGCCCCAGCGGTTCTCGCAGGTGGTTTGTATCGCAGCTGTGCGGACGTGTTGGCGCGTGCGCTGTGCTGGGAGAGTTCGCTTCGGCACCCAAGTAGGGCTTTTGTCCTTCTGTGGCGCCGGCGTTGGAGCTGCCGGTCACCGTAGGTGGCGCGTGTTGTCTCCCGCCGGCAATGCCACGACAGCACGCTCCCGGGCCTCTGTCGGCAGCGGCAAGCTCAGTTGGGAGCACGGGTGGTCGCACCTAAAGCGTCTACTTGCCTAACTCCGTGCGATTGCGCCTCTCTCGAACCCGACCAAGTACTTAGGACGGCGCTGCGCGCCGCCGGGACCTGAGAGGGTTTCGAGGTGTGTTGTGCAGGGGAGCTCAGCCTCCTCCTGTTTGCAGAATAATTGAGCGGACGCT
>NC_064641.1:415958040-415975540 GCF_023864345.2 Schistocerca serialis cubense | reverse complement strand
GTCGGCAAATTGGATCCGTAACTTCGGGATAAGGATTGGCTCTGAGGATCGGGGCGTGTCGGGCTTGGTCGGGAAGTGGGTCAGCGCTAACGTGCCGGGCCTGGGCGAGGTGAGTGCCGTAGGGGTGCCGGTAAGTGCGGGCGTTTAGCGCGGGCGTGGTCTGCTCTCGCCGTTGGTCGGCCTCGTGCTGGCCGGCGGTGCAGGATGCGCGCGCCTGCGCGGCGTTCGCGCCCCGGTGCTTCAACCTGCGTGCAGGATCCGAGCTCGGTCCCGTGCCTTGGCCTCCCACGGATCTTCCTTGCTGCGAGGCCGCGTCCGCCTTAGCGTGCTCCTCCGGGGGCGCGCGGGTGCGCGGATTCTCTTCGGCCGCCATTCAACGATCAACTCAGAACTGGCACGGACTGGGGGAATCCGACTGTCTAATTAAAACAAAGCATTGCGATGGCCCTAGCGGGTGTTGACGCAATGTGATTTCTGCCCAGTGCTCTGAATGTCAACGTGAAGAAATTCAAGCAAGCGCGGGTAAATGGCGGGAGTAACTATGACTCTCCAAATGCTCACATGATGCGTCATATACGGATCCTCTCGGTCCACTCCTTAGCATCCTAGTGGTGTTGAGTGGGCGATGGTTCGCTTAGCCTCTCGGTGGGAAATCCTAGCTCTGGCCTTCACGTGGCGGGGGTCGTGAGAGGTTCTGAGGAAGGTTATGCCTTGGCATAAGTCTCCCAAAGTTCCTCGACCGACAGAGCAGGGTGTGTTTAGGGTACGGGGGTTGCCTCCCCTCGTGCCTTTGCTCCAGCTGGCCCTACAACAAGAAGTAAACGTGGTACCAGGCCTCCCACTGGAGCGCCTGTGCCAGCTGATGAGCCGCCCAGCCAGCCAACCGATGCGGGTCGAGCGCCGCTCCCCATAGTCTGCCCCGATTGCTCGCGGTCTTTTTCCACCAAGACCGGGCTCGGTGTTCATCGGCGCCATGCTCATCCATCTGCAGTCAACGCGGAGATACAGACGGGGAGGAAGAAGGCCAGGTGGTCTGAAGAAGAACTCTTGCGTTTGGCCCATGCCGAAGCAACCCTGACCATCCACGGTTGCAAGTTCTTTAACCAGGAACTCGCCAAGGCCTTTCCTGCTCGAACGCTGGAGTCCATCAAGTGCCAGCGTAGGACGAAGTCCTATCGGGACATGGTGGCAAGGTTTGTCGCCGAGCTCCCCAGTAGTGCTCATGGTTCTCATGACGCTGCGGCTGAGCCTGGTGACGGATCCCCTGTACCACACGTTCCACCTCAGGGGGATAGCGTTGACCTTGCCATCTGGTCCTTTGTTTCTGAACTCCCTCCATCGGGCCGCCGATTTCGCTCTCTTGACGCTCTTCTGGCTTTTGGTCCTACCACTAGCCGGGACACTATCCGAGCAATGTTGCTACCTGCTTTGGATGAGTTAGGGAGCATGGAACCAGCTGTCCATCAAGCTGCAAACATACGGATTCAACAGCCTCCAGAGCGGAAGCGTGCTCGACGAAGGTGGGAATATGCAGTGGTCCAGCGTGCCTTCAAGAAAAATCCGGCACGTTGTATCAACGGGCTCCTGGAGGGCACTCTTCTGCATCAGCCCCCGTCCATCCCGGGGCTGATTGAGTATTGGACAGACCTCTTTGCCCCACCTCGTGTCAGGTCTCGGCCTCCCCGGGGTGAGGGCCTGTCCGACAGGCTGTTGCCGTTCTCAAAGATGGTACCCTTCCACAAACTATGGGCTCCCATCACTGCGGAAGAAGCGGCTACTGCCCTACCACCTCGAAGCTCCGCTGCAGGCCCAGATGGTCTTACACCGGCCCAATTACGTCGCCTTCCCCGGGAGGTTTTACTTAAAATCCTGAATATCCTTCTCCTTTCCCGTTCCCTTCCATCCCGTCTCCTTCAGGCCAGGACCACCCTGCTCCCCAAGAGGACCGCCGCAGCATCCCCTGCTGACTTCCGTCCGATTACAGTGTGCTCGGTGCTAACCAGAGCCTTCCACAAGGTTCTGGTTGGCCGCCTTATGCGCTTCTGTACTTTGGATGGTCGTCAGCGGGCTTTCATCCCTCAGGATGGGATGCTTCATAACACCTTTATCCTGGATCTGGCGATGACTCAGGCGCGGAGGGCCGCCGGTTCGCTGTACTTGGCGTCCCTGGATGTGTCAAAGGCCTTCGACTCGCTTGCCCATGGGGCCCTTGGCCCTGTGCTGAGGGCCCATGGCCTGCCGGTCGAGTTCGTTGACTACATCCAGGGGTGCTATGGGGCGGGATCGACGGTTATCTGCGCTGGTGGGAAGTCGTCCGATCTGGTGCGGCCTTCGAGGGGTGTTCGGCAGGGTGACCCTCTGTCCCCCATCCTTTTTAACATGGCAGTAGACATCCTCTTATCCCGTCTCCCTGAGCATGTTGGGGCACGCATTCTCGGACGGCGAGTAAATGCTGCTGCATTCGCCGACGACCTCCTGCTGTTCGCCGAGACTCGTGATGGATTGCAGGAACTTCTTACCATCGCCACGTCGGCCTTGGGTGACCTCGGCCTTGAGGTCAACCCACGAAAGTGCTTCTCTCTCGCCCTGGTGTCATCAGGCCGGGAGAAGAAGACCAAGGTCGACGAGACAGTCATCTTTCGTGCTGGTGTCCAGAACATTCCAGCACTGGCGATGGAAGATACATTTAAGTATTTGGGACTGCAATTCACCACCGGCGGACGAAGTTTGTTCCATCCTCGGCGGGAGGTCTAGAAGCAGCTTGACATCATTAAGCGTGCTCCACTAAAGCCTCAGCAGAGACTGTATTCCCTTCGGTCCGTAATCCTCCCGGGTATTTACCATGGTCTGGCCTTGGGGAGAACTCGTCTGGGGGCCCTCACATCCCTGGATGTCTGTGTGCGGGCAGCTGTTCGAACTTGGCTGCGTCTCCCAGCGGATACACCTGTTGGATACTTCCATGCCCCAATAACTCATGGGGGCCTGGGGGTTCCATCAGCCCGCTGGCTTGGTCCACTTCTTCGAAGGAGGAGGCTGGCGAAGATACAGGGTTTAGGTGTGGCTGTGGACGATTCTTCCCAGGACTTGCTGCGACGTGAAATCTGCCAACTGGACAACGCCTTGCAATGGCGTGGGGACGTGATTAAGTCCAGTTACCAACTGGGCCGGTGTTGGGCCGAGCGCCTCCACTCCTCAGTCGATGGCTCTGCATTACGTAAGTCTGCCCAAACACCCGGGCAGCACTGCTGGGTATCCACCACCCGGCAGTTCGTCACAGGCCGTGATTTTATCTCCTGTCTACGTGCCAGGATTAATGCCTTGCCCACCAAGGCACGACTCCTGCGTGGCAGGGAGGGTGACACCAGGTGTCGTGGTGGCTGCAACGCGACGGAGACGGCTAACCACGTTATCCAGCAATGTTGGAGGAGCGATGGGGCTCGCATTGCCAGACACGACGCAGTGGCGTCTTATCTGGCGCGAGGCCTACGCCAAAGGGGCTTCAGTGTTTTGGAGGAGCCTCACCTTCGTACAACTGAAGGATTAAGAAAGCCGGATATCGTGGCAGCCCGTGAAGGAGCGGCAGTCATCATCGACGCACAGGTGGTCGGTGACACCCTCGACCTCGATCGATGTCATCGTGAAAAGATTGCGGCCTATGACAGGCAGGCTGTCCATGAGGAGGTGCGCAAGCTCTTCCCGGCGGCCCAGGACATCACCACCACGTCGGCGACCATCAACTGGCGTGGGGTCTGGTCCCCAGCTTCTGCCAGAGCACTGCAGGAGGTGGGCGTGGTAAAGGGCCACCTCTCAACCATAGCCACACGAGTTCTTCTGGGCAGCATTATGGCGGCGCGGCGTTTCGACACCATGACTGCGCCTCGCCACCGCACGATGCCCCGCACCGGCGTTGGTTAGGGTGTGTTCAACCCCTTAGCTGCTGCCTGGCTCTCTCAGGCATAATCCCCATCTTTGTCCTAGTTAGTGTGTATACATAAGTGTGTTTTCTTTTTATATATATTTATAGTGTAACACCTTGTACACCCACTGTAAGGGTTTTTCACTTTTGTATTATTCACTGCTTGTGAATAAAGACGGCTATGATAGCCAAATGCCTCGTCATCTAATTAGTGACGCGCATGAATGGATTAACGAGATTCCCGCTGTCCCTATCTACTGGCTGTCCCTATCTAAGATGGCCACGGTCGATTCCTACATCTTCCGTTCTTCAATCTTGAAACGGCATTTCGCGTGTGTTATTTGCTACATGGCTGCTTAACGTGTGTTTTTCGTTGTCGTCTCGTGTGTGTTCGCGCGTGTGCGTGAATTCGTGCGGGTGGGTTTCGTTAACGCACGTTTTGGAGTGTGTATAGCTGACATCGGGCTTCATAACCTAACTGTGTTCAATCTTGAAACGGCATTTCGCGTGTATTATTTGCTGCATGGCAGCTTAACGTGTGTTTTTCGTTGTCGTCTCGTGTGTGTTCGCGCGTGTGCGTGGATTCGTGCGGGTGGATTTCGTTAACGCACGTTTTGGAGTGTGTATAACTGACATCGGACTTCATAACCTAACTGTGTTGTGCTCAGTTACTGTAAGCTTCATTAAACAGCAAGTATCTTTTTTAAGATTATACAAAGAAGTTGTTGAAACAATATTATAATAGTGTGGTAAATATAGTGTATCTCTCAGGACGTGCTGTCAAAGAATCTGTAGATCGTAGTTCGATCTGCGTACCGAAACTGGTAGGCGACTGTGGTTCGATCTGTGTACCACGACAGTGGTTCGATCTGTGTACCACGGCAGTTGGTACTACTGCCAAAAACAATATCAGTTGGCAAAGAAACTGCTACACTTCCAGCTCTATCACACTCTTTGTAAGAGTGGGATTTGACGCTGGACAAGTAGGAGGGATCGTTGCACCCATTTCTCGTGGTCAGCGAGATATTGAGTGTGCATACAGTGCGTCTGCCAAATACTGCTTGCAGAATCGTGCCTTCTCGCCGCAGGAGAGCTGTAAACTGTGGAAAACGTAAGTGCTTGCTTATGCTGATTCTTTTGTAACTGTTCAGTTAAATGTTTTAACTATGGCTTCTGTTGCCGACGAGGAAGCAAATATACGTAGAGATACTAGTGCAAGTATGAAAATGAGCACAGTAGAAGACTATTATACCGACATCTTGGAGTTTATTGATGAGTGCATGACCCCAACTAAGAAAATAACCATAAATGTGATGAGTGAGTTGCGAAACAAGCTTTCAATGTGGGCATTGTTCCAATCTAGACTTGTTGGTAGGAATGAGGAGCTTACAAAGCAGAATGAATGGCTTCGTGACACTCTTGTAGAAAAAAGTGATGGGATTTCAAAAGAAATAAAAACTATCAAGGAGGAAATACCGAAGGTGCCTGTACCTTCTTTTGCAGAAATTGCAGCAAGACCAAGTGCTAAGGCTAAAATAGCGTCGGCCCAAGCGAAAACAAACAATACTTTATTTATTAAATCAAAAGATGAAGGAGATGCAAAAACTACAAAAAAGAGATTCACAAGTCTGCTTGATCCAAGGAAGGAACAAATTAAAATCAAAAATATGCGTGCAATTAACAGTGTGCTGATTGTGGAAACCGAAACAGCTGCGGATATTGAGAAAATTGTTTCAAACAGCAAAATTTCAGAAAGCTTGAAGTGTGAGGCCCCAAGGAAGAAACGACCTCTCGTCATTATATATGACGTACCAAGTGACATGGATGGTCAAGAACTACAAGAAACAATTTGGCAACAAAATCTTTCAGACAAAATGACCAAGCAAGAATTAAGTGAGGAAATGCGGCACTGTTTTAAAACCGGCCCCAGAGGGAAAACAGAAGTAAACCATGTCTTTGAAGTGAGTGCACGTGTGAGGAAAACGCTGATTGAAGGGAAACGTGTGTATGTTGATTTTAGATCACTATCAGTAAGAGATTACTTTGCATTTAAGTGCTTTAAGTGTCAAAATTTTGGTCATAAAAGTGCTAAGTGTACTGCAAAGGCTTCGGTTTGTTCACACTGTGGCGAGGAAAACCACCAGAAGAAAACTTGTCCAAATCTTAGCAAGCCAGCAAAGTGCATCCCCTGCTCCTCAAGAGGGAAATTATGTAATTCACCAGGTCCACAATGTCCGACTTATCAGCTTTACTTACAGAGAGCAATTCAGAGTATAGATTATGGCCAGTAAATTGTCACCATACAGTAAGGTGTTCATACCTCTTAGTGAATTAAATTTAACAAATAAGTATCAACAAATAGCTGATAATAATTTGAGGAGTAAGAAACGTAAGCCTCCTTCAACGAGGCTACGGAACTGGCGCAGGGCGATGGAGTGGAGGAACATGCTACGTAATAAGAGACAAACTTTTGATACCATGCAACAACAAAGTTCCTCAGGCACAAATATAATAGGGAATACTAGAGGTTTTAAGCAACGAGAAAATGTAAATGTAGCCACAGAAGCAAAAGATTCAAAAATCATAGATAGTACGGAGACATGTGTATCCTTGGTGTCACGGGAGACTGAACTTTCACTTCACCTACAGGACAGTGTTGTTATCTCCGGTGCATCCAGTGAGTCCCCTCCTTCTCAACAGGAGAATGAATCTTCTCTTCCCTTACAGGACAGTGTTGCTACCTTTAGTGTATCCAGTGAGTCTCCTCCTTCTCAACAGGAAAATGAATCTTCTCTTCCCTTACAGGACAGTGTTGTTACCTCCAGCGTATCCAGCGAGTCTCCTCCTTTTCAACAGGAGAAACCAATTAGCCACACCCTATTAAATGGGAAAAGTAGTAGTGATATAGGTTCAGGGAATCGAGGAATTCTCTCAAAGATTAAATCTAAGCTGAAAGGGAAAAGTAGAAATGACAATGGAAGTTGTGATAAGCCCCTAATGAAGTCAATCAGCACTCAGACCACTCCTGCAGAGAGTGAAAGTACTCAGATGTCGTCCAGTGATAAGGATAGTGATAAGAATAAGGATAGTGACAAGGATAGCGATACAAAACAAATAGACCCTTATCTAATATATTCAGATCTGGAAGAGAATTATAGGCTCTCTAGGTTGGAAGATATGAGTGTTCTTGTTGTGGCCCTTAGACATATTATTAGAGAAGGACATCCAAAAGGGAAGACCATTGGTTTTCCATATCCAGGAACTGCGGATAGATTGTTTCTGCGATGTAATAACTTACCTACAGATATGGAAGAACTAAGCGAGTTACTTAATCGTGCATATACTCGACGTAGCGAAAAATTTAATAAAGAAGATCTTTACAGAGAGTTTGTAGAATGTTATGGAAGAACCGTTTATGAGTATGACAAGACTGGAGTTAAGTTCTACAACCATATTCGACAACCTTAATGTCAAATAGGAATTCTGGGATAAGAGTTGCTCAGATTAATGCAATGCGTAGTATCACAGTCATGTCCGAGATCTGGAAGGTTGCAGAGGATCGAAGTTTGGATGTTTTATGCATTCAAGAACCGTATACCAAAAATGGTAAGCTTGTTCATAGTCCAGTTAGTGCTAGGGCAATCATGTGTGGAGAAAATCCTATGACGGTTACTGTGGTATTAAAAAGGGAGATTTTGCTTACAGCAATCTCTCAGGTAAATGACGAGCATTCCATCACGGTGGAGTTAACATCACCCGAGGGAGTATTCTTACTTACAAATTCGTATTTTCAGTATGCACATGAGATACAACCATACATAGATAGATTGAAAAGAGCCAAAGAGGTTGGAGGGAATAGATTCCATATCTTCACAATAGATGCCAATGCGAAATCGATACTTTGGAATAGCATAGAGACTGATGAGAGAGGAGTGGAATTGCAGGATGCAATTGGGGAACTCAATTTAATAGTGATGAATAGACCTGGCTTCCCATATACATATCAAAATAGAGCAGGCGCGAAATCGAATATAGATGTGACGTTGGCTAGTGAAAGTGTTTTAAGTAGGATACAAGGCTGGCAGGTGTTGAATAGGGTAACGGTAAGCGATCACAATATGATTACATTCCAAATTACAAGGACATCTGACATGAATAGAAATGAAGATTTTTCTGGAACCATTTTTGATTTTAAGAGAGCTGATTGGGAAGGTATGAGGCAAGAGTTACAGCTACAAGTACCAGTAGGAAATGGCTTTGATATTGATGAGGCGGCTGAAAAGATACAGAACCAAATTCAAAATCTCATGAATTCCTTCATACCTAGACGATCCTATTTTCGTCAGTCAAGGGTCCCTTGGAGCTCCTCATTGACAGAATTGAGAAGATGTGTACGACGTGCTCGAAGAGCATATCAAAGGGCACTGGGTGATAGAGAGAGACAAAGAAGGCTGCAAAACTACAGAGAACTGAAAGGAAACTATAAACAAGAACTAATAAATACCAGAATAAAGCACTGGGAAAACTTTGTTAAAAGACAATTTGAAACTAATGTATGGGGACTGCCATATAAGATTATTAGTGAAAAAATTAAGACACCACTTATCATGTCTACGCTCCAGAAGCCGGATGGAACTACAACAATAGGTTGGCGGGACTCAGCTCACTACTTATTGGAAGCTCTGCTACCAAGTGATAATCCAAATTCAGATAATGAATACCAGTCGCTTTTGAGACTAAAAATGGAAGAAGACTATCCAGATGAGGGGGTGGTTATTCCGTTTGCACAGGAGGAGGTGGGCAATGCCATTGATTCCTTGAAGAAAAATAAATCTCCTGGAATAGATAAAATAACTACAGAAACACTACACAACCTTAAAATGCTAATTGTACCGTATTTGACAGCCTTGCTGAATGAGTGTCTCCTGCAAGGAAGGGTACCAAAGGTGTGGAAGGTTGCTGAGGCAATTATTATCAAAAAGGGTGAGGATAGAGATCCGAAACTTGCGAAGAGCTACCGCCCAATATGTCTGCTGAACACTATGGGGAAGGTCCAGGAACGACTCTTATGTGGACGCTTACGCGACCACAGGGAGCTTCTTGGCCTTCACCAGTGCCAGTATGGTTTCCGACCAGGTAAATCTATAGATGACGCAGTCAACCAGGCACTAGGAATGGTCTCCAATACATTGGCGAAATATGTAATCGGCGTGACAATTGATATACAAGGTGCATTTGACAATCTTTTTTGGCCCTCCCTGTTTGCTAGATTACGTGAATTGAGAACCCCCAAGTGTCTGTATTTGAGCTTGCTTGATTATTGTAAAGATCGAACAGTAAAGTGGACCGCGCCAGAACATACAATTACTAGGCATGTTACTAAAGGATGTCCTCAGGGCTCCATTTGTGGTCCTATATTTTGGGACATTTTTACAGAACCCCTCCTAGAGTTGCTGAATAACAGTGAAAATGTAGCCGGCGTAATAGCTTATGCAGATGATTTGTTTGTGATTATAACAGGAGATTCTAGAAATTCTATAGAGACAAGAGCTAACATAATGCTTAATTTAGTAAGTCAGTGGTGTGCTTGTAACAAACTGCAAGTGGCTGCCAACAAAACAAAATACATGTTACTTAAAGGGAAATTATCAGCAGGAAGAGGACCCTCTATAAAACTGCAAGATACTCCAATCAGTCGTGAAGCCATTTGTAGATATCTTGGACTGTATCTAGATGAGGGTTTGAACTTTGGAGCACATATCAAACAAGTTTGTGAGAAGGCTATGAGTCTCATGAATAAGATTTGTACAATAGCGACCTCCAGCTATAAATTACCCCCTAATGCTATCAGAATATATCATGAAGCGATATTGTTATCAATCGTATCTTTTGGGGCTAGTGTTTGGGCACATAAGCTAAGACAGGTACGACCTGTGAGACACTTGAGAAGGATGCAACGAAGTGTGCTCATTAGGATGACTGGTGCCTTCAGAACAACACCTACTGAAGCATTATTGGTGGTCTTAGGACTGTATCCTGTAGACTTACAAATCCGCCAAAGAGGAGCTAGGTACTGGCTTCGTAAGGGTGACTTAGGTAGAGTGGAAGCAATTACAGGACAAAGAATTGAGGACAAAATCCAGCTAGCACGCTGGCTGGATAGAGAATGGCAAATAGTGTGGGACAATACTGACACTGGAAGACGAGTACATAGGATATTTCCAGATATTAAAGAGAGGAAGCGAATGCGACACATAAATGCAACAAAAGGAATGATTCACTTCCTAACTGGACACGGACCATACCCTACCTACTTCTTAAAAATAAATAGTTCAGACCATAATAGATGTGAATGTGGTGCTGAGGGAGATCCTGAACACATGATATATGGGTGTCAAAATAGTGATTTCGAATCTGACGAGCTAGAGATGTTACGTGATAAAACCGTTAATGAAATAGTTCGTGATGAAAAGGCGTGTGAAATAGTGTGTAAATACGCAGATAGGTACTCAGTTAGGCAACTGCGTGAGTATACCATTGCTGGAGGACGAGCAGCGCAGCATGCAGCACGAAGACTGGAACGCCAGCAGCATGTGAATCCAGGTGTTCAAGGTCCAGCAACAGCAACGAGAGCTCGGCGCGCGCCTTCTCCAGACACACTAGAAGCTGCCAGAGGAACCGCACCACCTGTGCCACCTAACATCTATAATCGCCGTCGCTTTCTGTGGTATGCTCCGCGTGGCCGTGCTCTAGCTGCCTATATGGCAAATCGGCAGGCTCTGGGGCAATTGTCTCCAGAATCTGGCGAGGAGTCAGGGGGTGGTGATGGGCGCGGTGCGGGGGAGGATGCCGAATACAACTAGCGAATAACATGTTCAAGACAAGAGAACTACTTGGTTTAACTATAGTAGAATAATAATTGTACAGTAAATGTAGATGTAGGATGATTACAAAAAGGATTCAGTTGCCTCCTGGGTCGGACAGGGCGTGAGGAGTTCCAGAGATTACTCTGAAGTGTTTCCACATCCTGACCATGTGAACAGGAGGTAATTCTGCAATGAGTTCAAACTGTTGCCTCATGGGAGCGGAGTCCTGACTAGATCTACCAGGACTACAGCAGGTGTACATGAGGTCACAGTTTATTTTATGGACATAGACTCTTAGGTTAGTGGGTGTTGGTGATGGGTCTTCTACTTTCACCTTCTTCCTATTCACACTCTGACTATTTTATCTTTTTCTTCTATTAGGTTAGACATTTTCTTTTTCTTTTCTTTTCTTTATCAAATGGTAATAAAGATAACAAATAGATTATATGGTAGTGGTTTCACCATGTAGTAGCAGCCCGGGTCCACGGCCCTAGGGACGGGCAACTCTTTTATGAGGCTAAGAAGGCTGAAAATGTTTCTTTAGTATAATGGAAGGGCCAATGTTGCTACATGTAACTAATGTAAATTACATTTTCTGTAAATAGCCTGCTTTAGTTTTTCAAGGCAGCAGGCTTTTCAAGATGTAATAAATGAAAAAAAAAAAAAAAAAAAAAAAAAAAAATGTCCCTATCTACTCGCTGGGAAAGCGGTCTGCGTGGCGCCACCCGGGGGAGGTGTGTTGCCTCCCGATAACTGGGTTAAAACCGCCAGGAGACCCTCTGATTCCCTGAAAGTTTTGCCTTCAGCAGGGCTCAGAGGAACCTGAGTGGGGCGGGGACCGTAATGTCCTATCCCGTGGCCTTGACGTGGCCCTGGCGCTCAGTACCCCCACAAGATGGGGCGAAGCTAACACGGGAAGGGCCGTCCATGCATGACGTTAAAAGGCTAGCCCTTAACTGGGTGCAACCCACACTGGTCCGCACTGGCCCACCGTGAATTATCAAAAGCGGTGGGTGAGACATGGTCGGTCATGATCCCCCGGTACGTGTGGAGACCCTCCGGGGAACGTAACTCGGGTTTGAGTGCCGCACCGTCTCGTTGATGTCAAACTCCACGTATAAGACCCGGACTGACTCCTTTAACACCTTCCGGGCTGCGTTGATAGGTGTGGGTTGTCGTTGTGTCAAGGTAGGACGTAAAACTCCCGTCCTGGCAGGACGTTAAATGCCCCCAACCCAAGCGAAAGCAAAGGGTGCATGGCGCAGGGGAAGCTGCGTTACGGGAGGCATAACAACTGTCTCTCTTGAGTTGAGCGCGGTGGCTGGGCGAGGGTATGAGGGTAAGTCTTACGACGATCCCGGAACCCTGCGGTCTGGCCACTGCAGTTCCTCACGTCATGGACGACGTTAAAAGTCCCCCAACCCAAGGTGAAAGCAAAGGGTGCATGGCGCAGGGGGAGCTGCGTCAACAAGGACACAACACCTGTCCTGATTTTCCCGCGGCTGTACTCGCTGGGGAGGGATCGTGGCCTGAGCCGGCAAAGGCTCAGCGCCATGTCGGGGACTTCGACATGCTCCGTCAAACCAGGGCGTGGTAACACGTCCCTGGCTAGGTTAGATGGGGCCAGACCCCCGAAAGTCTGGGGGACCGACCCAGCACCTGGGTAGGGCTGGGTCTAAGGCCTTAGGGTGGAAACTCGGCCTAGTAGGGGGCGAAGGCCGAGAGGTGAATCCGCCTCTCCGGAATGCGCTGGGCATTTGCCGGGGAGGGACGGGAGAAATCTCCAGTGGTACAGTCGTGGAAGGGGACTAGTGCGCTGGAAACGGCGCGCTAAACCCGGCAGCTCACAAAGCTCTTGGTCCAGGGGCGGGACTGGTGAGCGAGCTGCACTTAGCCTCCCCCCATGCCAGAAGAGCCGGTCCGGGGAAAGAGACGGGCTCTCAACTTTTTTTTGGTCTCTCTCAGAAATTATGGCGGTAAACACAGAGAGAGAGACTTCCGAGCGATGCGATGATAACGCAGACACTGAAATAAAGAGCGCAGCCGAAAGGCTAAAAGAAATAAACGCGCTACTAGTGACAGACAAAGGGAAGATGAGCAATGATAGGATTAACGAGATAAAGGATAAGTTGGCCTTGTGGGCAATAGCCCAAAGCCTACTAGAAGGAAGAATTAAAGAGTTGGAACGGCAAAACAAACAAATTACGACTGAAAGAACAAAGACATATGCCACAGTGGTGGCAGGAGGACCACAGAAACCACAAATAAACATGAAAGAGAGTATAGAAAAAGTGACAGCGAAGCAAGGAGTGGCATTATTTCTGAAACCAAAAGAAGGACAGAGTGTGAAAGAAGTGAAAGAAATATTTACGAGAGTAATAAACCCAACCAAGGCAAAAGTTAAAATAAATAAAGTAGTAATAGCTAAAAATGCAGTAATAGTGGAAACCCCCACACAGCAGGATAGGAACACTATAATGGGGCATAAAGACCTACAGAGATCTGTAATATGCGAAAAAACAAAGAAACGATGGCCATTAATGACCATATTTGATGTCTCGAACAGACTAACACCAGAAGAACTAACAGAATGTATTCACATGCAGAACTTCGAAGAAAAGATGAGCCTACAAGATTTCAAAAAGGAATTTAGACCGAAATTTAGGATGGGGAAAAAGGATAGAGATACGGGCCATCAAGTAGTTGAAGTCTCACCAACGTTAAGGAAAGAGCTTATACAAAGTGGAAGAATATATGTAGAATATAGTTCAGTGGCGGTCAAGGACTATTGTGTGGTACCCAGATGCCATAAATGCATGGATCTGGGCCACGTTCAGAAGTATTGTACTTGGGGTGACCCCACCTGTGGTCACTGTGGAACAGATAACCACAACAAGAAAGAGTGCCCTGAAAAGAACAGGCCGGAAACATGTATACCATGTAATCGAAGAGGGAAAAGAAAATGTAGAGCACCAAACTCAAAAGAATGCCCCACATATCAGCTTTTACTAGGGAGATTAATACAAAGGACAGATTATGGAGAGTAAACCCCAAGAAAAAAGAAAGAAGCACAAATCACCTAGTAAGCAATTAAGGGATACACTAAGGGGCATAAAAATCAGGGAAGCAGTAGGGGCAAGGGAACAGGAGGCAAAAGGGACCACAGGCAAACAGCCTGAAAATAAGGGAACGAAAAACAACACACAAGACAATAAACAACACACAAAATGTACAGCACAAAACTGCATTGCTATAACTCCCATTAAAAGAACAACACAACCAAAAATATACCACCAAGAGACAATACAGAGGATAGGAAAAGAAAAACAAAAAATGACAGATACACAAGTACAAGCTGTATACACGAAAGAAGTACAAGTACAAACACAAGGGCGACCTCGGTCGCCCATTTTTTATGACAGGAAAATGCAGATGGAAAGTAGGGATGGACAGTCAGAGGTACCAAAGACACAACGGGAATCATCGATACAAGACAAGAAACAAAACATAATGCAGGATGCACAAGTGCAGACACTACATATGGTAGATGCACAAGTACAAACAACGAACACAAGAGAAGCACAAGTACAAACAGAAGGGCGACCTCGGTCGCCCATTTTCCATAACAAAGAAATGCCGATGGAGGGCAGAAGTGGGCGACCAGAGGCGCCCCTGACACAACATATCACACCAACACAGAGACAGAACAAAGACACAGAAAAGAACAGTACAGGAAAGAAATACGGACGACCTCGGTCGTCCGCTTACAATGAAAAGAAACTGCCGATGGAGGGCACGGACGGACGACCGAGTTCGCCCAAAAGAGATCAAGAAAATCAGAGACAAGATAAAAGCAATCAGACAAGCATGAGTGTCACATACAGGGCAATGGACCCTAAGGACACATATAAAATATGCGAGAACGCTCTACAGATGGCAAGATTAGAAGAACCTGGCCTGCTAACCACTGCACTTAGACAACTAGTGAGAGTGGGGCACAGAAACGGCTCGAGAATTACTTATCCAGCTCTGGCGGATGTTGACTGCATTCAGTTAGCAGCGGCAGGAATTCCAACGGAACATGAACAACTACAAAAAATAGTTAAACAAGTATATGAAAGACGAGGTTTAAAATTTAATCTAGATAACATATATACGCAAATGGTAACAACATACGGCCGAATTGGGTTTGACCCCAATAAAGAATGGCCAGCAGATCATTTCCATACATATCACCCATAATGGATCTCAGAGTTCTCCAAATAAATACAATGAGAAGTGCACACGTAAACTATGAATTACGTAAATTAGCGGAAGAACACAAAGCTGATATATTATGCATGCAAGAACCGTACTCCCGGGAGGGTAAAATCCCAGGAATGATAGCTACAGCACAAGTAATTATGAAAGGAGACAGACCGATGTCTGCAATAGTGATTCTAAATAGAAATATAAAAACAATAGTATTAAATCAATTCACAAATGAGCATATTGTAACAATTGAAGTACAAGCCACTAACACAAAATGGTATTTGGTATCAATTTATTGTCAGTACAGAGAACCTATAACTATGTATTTAGAACAATTAAAAGTAATATGCAGATCATTACAGGGTTATCAAGTAATAATTGCAATGGATGCAAATGCAAAGTCATTCCTGTGGCATAGCGGAGAACAAGATGAAAAAGGTCAAGAATTAGAAGATGTAATAAGTGAACTAAATCTAGATGTAATAAATACACCTAGTGAAATACCTACATATTCAAATAGAGCAGGAGCAAAAACAAACATTGATATAACACTGGCGAATAATAGGGCTAACAACAAAATAGATAATTGGGAGGTACTGGAGAATGTAACAACTAGTGATCACAATGTAATTAAATATATACTAAAAGCAGAACAGAGGGTAGTGCCACAGGAATGGCTTTCAGAATATGACTACAAAAAAGTAGACTGGGAAAGACTCTCCCGGGAGTATAGCCCGCCGGAGCTGGATGAGCCTCTCGAGATTGATGAGATAGCGGAGCAGATAGTTAATAGCGTAAAGGAGGTAATTGACGCAGTCGTACCAAAGAGAAGCAGAGTCCAAAGCGTCCACCCGGCACCATGGACTCCAGAACTAAGTGACCTACGTCAGGCTACGCGCAGGGCAAGACGCAGGTATCAGCGCACATTCAACCCACAAGATAGAGAATATAGACTAAACATATACAGGCAATACAGGGAGAGATATAGAAGAGAAATCATAGAAGTGAGGAAAAGAAGTTGGGAAAATTTTGTAAGAAATAACTTAGCAATGGATCCCTGGGGAAAGCCTTATAAGCTAGTAAGGGAAAAAATAAGAGCCCCAACAGTCCTCTCATCTATAAGAATACCTAATGAAAACAGAACGACCACAACAAGACAAGAGACAATAACGGTGCTCCTCCAAGCCCTGCTACCGGATGATGATCCCACTGAGGACACACCGGAGCAGGCAGCTATAAGAGAGAGAGCACAAAGAGAATATAATAACAACATAATAGTCTACCCCTTCTCACCGCAGGAGGTGGTAGAAGTGATATCAAACCTAAAAAGAGGAAAATCTCCCGGACCCGACAGGGTTACGGTCGAGGTTCTTCAGGCAATAAAAGAAAAAATAGCTCCAATATTGGCAAGTCTTTACAATAAATGTTTGGAAAGAGGCACTTTTCCACTAAGATGGAAAAGAGCGGAAGTAATAATACTTAGGAAGCCAGATAAGGATCCAATGGAATGTAAAGCATATAGGCCAATATGTCTGCTAGATACCATGGGCAAAGCCCTAGAAAAATTGCTCTGTGCGAGACTGACCGGTCATCGAGAAATGGCAGGGATGCACGAGTGGCAGTTCGGATTCCGCCGTGGAAAATCGACGGAGGACGCGATTAACACGGCGGCCGAGCTTGTCAGCTCGTCGACCTGTACATATGTTCTAGGAGTAATGGTGGACATCTCGGGGGCGTTTGACAATTTGTGGTGGCCGGCGCTGTTTACCTGCTTGCAGGAAATGCAGTGTCCGGCAGCACTATACAAATGTTTCAAGAGCTACTGTAGAGACCGGGTGGTACAGATGACGTCTCCGAATGCGGTTGTGACTAAGAACATCTCTAAAGGATGTCCACAGGGATCAGTTTGCGGCCCCATATTTTGGGACATAAATATGGAGCCGTTGCTGCATTCCCTGCAGCAGGAAGCATCAGTATTGGGGGCCGTTGCATACGCGGACGACCTGCTAATTCTAACGCACGGAAACAGCAGACAACAACTGGAAGGACGAAGTAGAGAAATAATGAAAATTCTAACTACCTGGTGTCGAAATTCCAAGATGGCAATTGCGCCACAGAAATCTAACTATATGCTCTTGAAAGGGAAAATGTTAAGGGATCCGTCAATCAGGATCGACAATGCAAACGTAATAAGGAAAAACATAAGTAAATATCTGGGTGTCTACCTGGATCAAGGATGGAACTTCAAGACCCACATCGACCAAGTAGGAGGGAAAACATTATCAATAATGCACAAGCTAATAAGAATAGGACAGCAACGATTTCATTTACCGCCAAATGTCATCAAACTATACCATGGCAGCTTGCTAGTGTCGATGATGGGATATGGATCGAGTTTATGGGCCCACAGGTTGCGCCTTCTGAAGCCTTCCATGGCTGTGAGGAGAATACAAAGAAATATACTACT
>NC_064641.1:415938040-415953040 GCF_023864345.2 Schistocerca serialis cubense | reverse complement strand
CCGCTGTCAAACGCCCTAGTGGCGCCTCCACTTCCTCTGCTCCTAAAAAGGCTCCACCCCGCCCGCCATCCCCACCCCAAAATGCCATGGACGTCTCCCCACCAGGCCCCGCTCCCTCCACCTCCTCCTCCTCCTCCTCCTCCTCCTCCCCACCCGGTCTCTACAAATATCTCCTGTCCCGTCCCGATCCTTCCTTCCTCGAGGCCCGGAATCTCTCCCTCCTCCTCCGCCAACATTTCCCTGGCGTCCCCATCTCTCTCCTTACTCCCAGACGGGATTCTGTTCTTATCTCCTCCCCCAGCCCAACCCTCCATACTGACATCCTCTCCCGCCTCCCCATCACCCGTTTTGGTCCTCACGCCTCCCTCACCCCTGCTCCCTCCCCATCTCCTACCCGCCAACCCCAACCCCCGCGTCGCCCGCCGACCCTCACCGCCGTGATCACTCGGCTTAGCCCGTCGATCACGGAGGAGGAGGTGCTGGCGGAGCTGAAGGCCCATCCCACCCTGGAGGTGCGGGCGGTCCGCCGCATTTTCAACGCGACCGGCCCCACCCGCCTTATGCGGGTTTTCTCTGAGGACGCCCCCTCCATTGACCGTCTCCTGAAGGAGGGTGCCCTCCTCTTCAATCAGCGGTTCAAAGTCGACCCCTCCCGTTCCCCCCCTCAATCCCTGCGCTGCCAGAGATGTCTGCGCTACAATGCACATCCAACAGCAGAGTGCCGCGAGGCCCCCACCTGCCCACATTGTCGGCAAGCGCACTTCCTCCGGCAGTGCCCCAACCTCCAATCCCCTCCCTCCTGTAATACCTGCAGCCTCCCCCACCCCACCTACTCCCAAAAGTGCAAAGCCCGACCCCCTCCCACCACTCCTGAACTCACCGTACCTGTCCGTCCCCTGGACGCCCCCACCCCTCCTGGCAATTCCCTTCGTCCCCCCCCCACTGCTGAGGACATCATCAGGTTCCTCACCATTGTCCTTCAAAACGTCCATCCCTTTCAGCGCCCCCACACCTTACAACAGATCTCCCTCGCCGCCCGTTCCATATTCCACCTTAAAATGTACGCCACCTTTTCCAATAACCAGGCCCATTTCACCTTCTCCCGCCTTGACACCCTCGTCTAAGTCCTTATCATGGCGCGACAGCATCGTATCCTTTTCAACAATATCCGCTCCCTTCCCGCCAACAAGAACCTCTTCCTGCACACCCTTGCTACCCACCGTGTGGATGCCTTCCTCCTCAATGAAACCTTCCTCCAACCCCACCACTCCATCCACACCTCCCCCTATCTCCTCCACCGCTCCGATAATCCCCTCCCAGTTGCGCGTGGCGGAGTTGCCATTGGCCACCACCGCCAGATCCCCGTTCGGCTCCAGCCTCTCCTTCCCGACCCCACCGAACACCTGATCCTTAGTCTCTTCTTCCCCGGCCTTACCATTACCTGTGCCACCATCTATGTCCGCCCCAACGCCCCTCTTCCTTTCGACTTCCTCTCCCACATCGACCGTACCTTCTCCTCCTATGTGATCGCCGCCGACCTCAACATCCATAGTCGCTCCGCTGCCCAGTTACGGCGGTGGCATCGGTTCCTCTCCTCCCTTCAAGGCGACCTCATCCCCATCCCCCAGCATACTCGTCCCTAATCCAACTCCACTCCCGATGTTATCCTCTCCTCCCCCAACCTCCTTGGTCGCATTACGGTGGATGTCCTGGAGCCTGTTGGTAGCGACCATCTCCCTGTCCTCCTCACCGTTTCAGACGGCCGTCGCCCCCGCCCCGACCCTCGTCATGACCCTCCCCCTAAGTACATCCATGACTATTCCCGTGCCAACTGGAATGCCTACCGGGATACCCTCTCCACTCAGGTCGATAGCCACCCTCTCGCCTACCGCCGTCCTGATGATGTCACCCATGCCGCCTCCTTTCTCCAGCAGACCTTGTCTGAGGCCGTGGAGGCCCACGTCCCTACTGTTGCCATCCACCCCCACCGTCCTACCTTACCACCACAGGCCGTCCTCCTCCTCCGTGAATCCCGTCGTCTCTACCGTGCCTTCCTCCGCACGCGTGACCCGGGCACCCTACGACGCCACCGGCAACTACAGCGACACATTCGAAATTTGCTCGCGGCCAAGAAACGCCGGGACTGGCGACAGACATGCACCCGTTTAACTGCTACCCTCCCTCTAAACTCGTCCAAGTTCTGGACCGCCTTCCGTCGCCTTACCGGAACTAAACCCTCCCCCTACTATCCTCTTCTCCACGGTGATCGCCCCTTTCCTGACGCCCTTAGTAAGGCCAATCACTTTGCCTCCTACCTGTCTGATGTGTTTTCCATCCCTGATGATCCCCAGTTCGATTACTCCCTCTTCCCAGATATCCGCGATCGAACTGATACCTCTGTCCCTCCCCTCGCTCCTGGTTTCCAGTACTTGGACAACATTCCACACACGGACCTTAATGCCCCCATCACCACACAGGATCTCATCAATACACTCCGCACCAAACGCAACACCGCTCCTGGTCATGATCGTGTCACCTACCGTCACCTTCGTGAAGCTCCTGTCTCTTTTCTCTCCACCCTGGCCAGGCTCTACAATGTAGTCCTGTCCACCGGTTACTACCCCGACCTGTGGAAAACCTCCCGTATCCTCATGTTCCTCAAACCTGGCAAACCGCCGTCCGCCGTCTCCTCCTACCGTCCCATCAGCCTTACCTCGGTCTTCAGCAAGGTCCTGGAATCTATCCTCACCCGCCGCATCCACCAGCATCTCCGCCAGCACCGCCTCCTCCCCGTTACCCAGTGTGGCTTTCGGCCGTCCTTCTCTTCCGACGATCTTCTCCTTCACCTCACTCATCTCCTTTCCGAACAGCTCAATTCCCGTCGCTCCGCAATCTTCCTCTCTCTTGACCTCGAACGCGCATATGACCGCGTATGGCATTCCGGTCTCCTCTTCAAGCTCCAAACCTTCGCCCTTCCCATTAACTACGTTCGTCTGATCGGTTCCTTTCTCTCCCGCCGTCCTTCCTATGTCACCATCCATAACACCGATTCCTACACCTTTTTCCCCTCCGCCGGTGTGCCCCAAGGCTCCGTCCTCTCCCCCCTTCTGTACTTGTTGTACACGGCGGACATGCCACCGCCGTCACCCCCCGTCCACCTTCTCCAGTTTGCCGATGACACCGCCTTCCTTGCCCTTGCCCCCACCCTGCGACGCTCCCAACACCTTCTCCAATCCCATCTTGACCGGTTCACCGCTTGGTGCAACCAGTGGTTGCTCAAGGTCAATCCTTCCAAAACCCAGGCGATCATTGTAGGCAAAACCACTCCCTCCTTCCGCCTCCTTGATTTCTATCTCACCGTTTATGGCCGTCCCATCGCTCTCACCCCCACCCTTAAGTACCTTGGCGTCACCCTCGACCGTCGCCTCTCCTGGACTCCCCATCTCCAGACAATCCAAGCCAAGGCACGTTCCCGACTCCGTCTCCTCAAGCTCCTTTCCGGCCGAACGTGGGGTCTGGACCCCTCCACCATCCTCCACACCTATAAGTCCCTCATCCGCCCTATCCTCTGTTACGCCCATCCCGCCTGGATCTCCGCCCCCCCTTCCTTTTATAAATCCCTCCAAATCCTTGAACGCCATGCTCTCCGCCTTGCCTATCGCATCCGTCTCCCTTCCCCCACGCGGATCCTGTATGACCTTATCCCCTTCCCCCACCTCCTCCTCTTCCTCGAAAGGATACGCATCCTATACACCTCCCGTAAACTCGATCCTCCTCACCCGCTCGTCTCCCCGATCCTCTCCCACCCCCGCCCGCTGCCACGCCTGTACTCCCACGTCCCACCCGGTCTCCATCTCTCCACCCTCCTTACCCTCTCCCAAGGTGGCTTCCGCCAGCTCCCCCTCCCTGATGATGCCCTCCTCCCCTCCATCTACCCCTCCTACCAACTTTGATCCTCCCACCCTCCTCCTGTGCTTGCTCCTCGGGGCACCCTCCCTCCCTTCTCTCCCCTTTCCCTCCCTCCTCCTTTTCTCGTCCCTCGTCCCCCGGGCCCCCCCCTCCCCTGTCCCTATCCTCCTGTCCCCATCTCCTAAGCCATGGCATCCTCTTTTCCTCCCCTCTCCCCCTCCTCATCCCTGTTGCCCTCTTGGCAGGTCCCCGGACTCGCACACGCTCAGTGGACATTCGCGCGCCGGAGATCACCGCCATCAGTGTATCGTGTGTGCCGTCGTGTTTAGTGTTCAGTGTTTACCGTCACACTCCATCGTTCACCAGTGCCATCGTCTCCTTCAGTGTTTGTGCGTCGTCTCAACAGTTTGCAGTGTGGCTTATCGTCGAGTGTGAACGGCTCCGTGTTTGTTTCTCTGTGTCTCCTGTTTATTGCCCACCGTTTTGTAACTTTTATGTTTTTCTCCTGTTTTTGCTGATTGTACCTTCTATGGCTGAAGAGCAGCGTAGTATGCTGCTGACAGCCTGCCTGCTGTACAGGCTTTAAAATAACAATAAAGTAAAAAAAAAAAAAAAAGAGATATTTCCAATATGCGACATTCCCGCTGTCCCTATTCATGAGCTGCGAGCTGTACCACGTACAAGCTACAGACGCGATCGCATTGCTCACTGTACGGATTCTCATGCTGAGCGATCAGCTAGGAAGCGCCCCATCCATGTCGGCACCCGTGGGCGTTGCACTCGCAGTCGCAAAAAACGCTGGGCAAATATATTTCTCGGAAGAGTAACGACAGTCCGAGTCTCCTGCGTGGGAAGAGTCTTTCTAGGCCCTGACCCACGGGAAGGGTGTAGCTTCCCCCATCCCGGACATTTGACGTCGTCACACTACCGGTATTGACTAATAGACTGATTGCTGATAATCATTAGCCATACACTGGGGGAAACGGCCGACAGGGGCGGCAACATAGTGGAGCCGCAGTATCACTAATGTACAGAGATAGAACAGTTTCGACTGGAACCAGAGTCACCGTATACACGGCACTGATTAGTAATAGATGCAGAGCCATCAGAATACAGATAATATATACAACCGTCCCTATACATGCTGAAAGACTCTGCACACAATGAGAACCACACGTCAGCCAGACACTCTTATCACACACTACTCTCTTATCACACACTACTCTCTGCCTGTAACAGGCACACACACAATATCTAACCACCAGCATGGAAGAACATCCAGTGCATACTCTCCGCCACATTACACAATCCACACTATCATAACCAGACCGGGAGGTCCACCCAGAAAACACAATATCCCACCCTTCCGACATCCGCACATTGCTCAGCTAAGCCACGAACACCCACACATGTCCTACACAGGGGTGCACCCAACATCACAATACTGCCTCCTGTCACAGCACACAAACAATGGCAGGAATGAAAGACACAGATCTGCCACAACCATGGAATCGGAGCGCCGCCTGTCATGAGCCAAAAGTGCATCCTGACGTGACAAATCGGATGATGCCGCAGGCATCCAATTACGATAATCACTATCAACGAACCTGCCGCCCCCCCCCCAAAACACCTTTCCCTACAACAATGTGTACCTGAACCTAAGCTATATTGTACCTTAACCTAACCTATATTGTACCTTAACCTAACCTATATCGTACCTTAACCTAACCTATATCGTACCTTAACCTAACCTATATCGTACCTTAACCTAACCTATATCGTACCTTAACCTAACCTATATCGTACCTTAACCTAACCTATATCGTACCTTAACCTAACCTACGTTGTGCCTTAACCTAACCTACGTTGTGCCTTAACCTAACCTACGTTGTGCCTTAACCTAACCTACGTTGTGCCTTAACCTAACCTACGTTGTGCCTTAACCTAACCTACGTTGTGCCTTAACCTAACCTACGTTGTGCCTTAACCTAACCTACGTTGTGCCTTAACCTAACCTACGTTGTGCCTTAACCTAACCTACGTTGTGCCTTAACCTAACCTACGTTGTGCCTTAACCTAACCTACGTTGTGCCTTAACCTAACCTACGTTGTGCCTTAACCTAACCTACGTTGTGCCTTAACCTAACCTACGTTGTGCCTTAACCTAACCTACGTTGTGCCTTAACCTAACCTACGTTGTGCCTTAACCTAACCTACGTTGTGCCTTAACCTAACCCATGTTGTGCCTTAACGTAACCCATGTTGTGCCTTAACCTAACCCATGTTGTGCCTTAACGTAACCCATGTTGTGCCTTAACGTAACCCATGTTGTGCCTTAACCTAACCCATGTTGTGCCTTAACCTAACCCATGTTGTGCCTTAACCTAACCCATGTTGTGCCTTAACCTAACCCATGTTGTGCCTTAACCTAACCCATGTTGTGCCTTAACCTAACCCATGTTGTGCCTTAACCTAACCTATAATGTGCCTTAACCTAACCTATAATGTGCCTTAACCTAACCTATAATGTGCCTTAACCTAACCTATAATGTGCCTTAACCTAAACTATATTGCGCCTTAACCTGACGCACGTTGTCGCTGAACCTGCTCTGTAATTGTTATGCAACCCGTTAAAGTAGTGTAGTGTTGCCTAACCGCAACCCTCGCAATATAGTTCGCTACTCGCACTGCCCGGTCCCCTGTGTATCGCGTCATGTTAAACACCTTGCAGGTGTTGCTGACTTTCCACATGCTCATGCTATACACTGTAATGTGGATAGCAGCAGGACGTACATGCCCCCTCCCCTTCCCCCCTGCCTTCGCAAGCTGGTCGGTGAGAAGTTTGCATGTTCAACGCCCTTCGCATGCCGACGTACTCAGCCTACGTTGTGGTACGGCCTGTCACCTGTCCGCCGATGTACGCAAAACCCACAAACTGTACTGCACATTGGTCCGTATGTACTGAATGATACATCGTGGCACATGTGACCGTATGACGACTGCGCCTAGCAACGGCGGACCATACAGTCCAAATATTGTGCACGCAGCTACGTGTCGTCTCCCTATAAGAGCTGGATTGCAGTGTGGTACGCCATACAGACATGTGGGAGGAACGGACGCCCTGGATGGCGATCAGCATGAGCAGTCTGTTGATGTAGTGGAGCGTGTATTCGGACGTAGTCGTCTCTTCTCACACACCGTGATAGCATGTTGCACCGTGTTCCACATCTGCGACATGCTGCAGAGGCCGGCTGACAGTCGTTCGCGCAATGGACACCGCATACGTACGGGGTCGACCTTCCACGTGTTCTCTAGGCGTGCACATGTTGTTGCGTCTATGTGGGCAGACGTAGTGTGTTGTGACACCTGACACAGGCATGCAATACTCGTTGCAAATGGCGATGGACGTGTACGTTTGCTGGTGACGTTACGCAAATGAACAACTGGTAACCCGTTGTGGTGCGGTTGTTCTCGCTAGAGGTGAATCAGTGTTGGCGACGATCGGTCGAGCTATTAACCGGTTGTTTCAGGGATACCCACCATGCCCACGAACGTGAAAGGGGACCCACCATGCCCACGAACGTGAAAGGGGATCTGGGTGTGAGGGGATACGCGGCGGTGGCTGGGTGGGACCGTCCCCGGCCGGTGAGGGGGGGCCGCCCGGCGTGCTGGCAGCGCGGTGCGTGGGCGCACGCGCCACAGCCGGCTGGTGGGGGCGGCCAGTGGCAGGCGCGCCGGCCGACGGACGCGGCAGGCGGCGCAGCTGCGCGCCGGCGCCCCCTGCTCGCGGCGCCTTGCGGCCAAAGTAGGTCCTCGCGGGCCCGGTGCGAAGCGCGGTGGCCATCTGCAGTGTGCTGGTCCGATTGAGGACTTTGTGGGCTGAGGATGCGCCGCCGCCCGGCGCTCGGCGCCGCGACGCCGTCTGCTGCTCGGTCGCCCCAGCGGTTCTCGCAGGTGGTTTGTATCGCAGCTGTGCGGACGTGTTGGCGCGTGCGCTGTGCTGGGAGAGTTCGCTTCGGCACCCAAGTGGGGCTTTTGTCCTTCTGTGGCGCCGGCGTTGGAGCTGCCGGTCACCGTAGGTGGCGCGTGTTGTCTCCCGCCGGCAATGCCACGACAGCACGCTCCCGGGCCTCTGTCGGCAGCGGCAAGCTCAGTTGGGAGCACGGGTGGTCGCACCTAAAGCGTCTACTTGCCTAACTCCGGGCGATTGCGCCTCTCTCGAACCCGACCAAGTACTTAGGACGGCGCTGCGCGCCGCCGGGACCTGAGAGGGTTTCGAGGTGTGTTGTGCAGGGGAGCTCAGCCTCCTCCTGTTTGCAGAATAATTGAGCGGACGCTTGCGTGTTCGCGCGGGCCCCCGGGACACACTCCCGGGCGGCCGGCTGCTCAGCTCTAGTTGACGCAGCTCCCTGGTTGATCCTGCCAGTAGTCATATGCTTGTCTCAAAGATTAAGCCATGCATGTCTCAGTACAAGCCGCATTAAGGTGAAACCGCGAATGGCTCATTAAATCAGTTATGGTTCCTTAGATCGTACCCACGTTACTTGGATAACTGTGGTAATTCTAGAGCTAATACATGCAAACAGAGTCCCGACCAGAGATGGAAGGGACGCTTTTATTAGATCAAAACCAATCGGTCGGCTCGTCCGGTCCGTTTGCCTTGGTGACTCTGAATAACTTTGGGCTGATCGCACGGTCCTCGTACCGGCGACGCATCTTTCAAATGTCTGCCTTATCAACTGTCGATGGTAGGTTCTGCGCCTACCATGGTTGTAACGGGTAACGGGGAATCAGGGTTCGATTCCGGAGAGGGAGCCTGAGAAATGGCTACCACATCCAAGGAAGGCAGCAGGCGCGCAAATTACCCACTCCCGGCACGGGGAGGTAGTGACGAAAAATAACGATACGGGACTCATCCGAGGCCCCGTAATCGGAATGAGTACACTTTAAATCCTTTAACGAGTATCTATTGGAGGGCAAGTCTGGTGCCAGCAGCCGCGGTAATTCCAGCTCCAATAGCGTATATTAAAGTTGTTGCGGTTAAAAAGCTCGTAGTTGGATTTGTGTCCCACGCTGTTGGTTCACCGCCCGTCGGTGTTTAACTGGCATGTATCGTGGGACGTCCTGCCGGTGGGGCGAGCCGAAGGCGTGCGACCGCCTCGTGCGTGCTCGTGCGTCCCGAGGCGGACCCCGTTGAAATCCTACCAGGGTGCTCTTTATTGAGTGTCTCGGTGGGCCGGCACGTTTACTTTGAACAAATTAGAGTGCTTAAAGCAGGCAAGCCCGCCTGAATACTGTGTGCATGGAATAATGGAATAGGACCTCGGTTCTATTTTGTTGGTTTTCGGAACCCGAGGTAATGATTAATAGGGACAGGCGGGGGCATTCGTATTGCGACGTTAGAGGTGAAATTCTTGGATCGTCGCAAGACGAACAGAAGCGAAAGCATTTGCCAAGTATGTTTTCATTAATCAAGAACGAAAGTTAGAGGTTCGAAGGCGATCAGATACCGCCCTAGTTCTAACCATAAACGATGCCAGCCAGCGATCCGCCGCAGTTCCTCCGATGACTAGGCGGGCAGCCTCCGGGAAACCAAAGCTTTTGGGTTCCGGGGGAAGTATGGTTGCAAAGCTGAAACTTAAAGGAATTGACGGAAGGGCACCACCAGGAGTGGAGCCTGCGGCTTAATTTGACTCAACACGGGAAACCTCACCAGGCCCGGACACCGGAAGGATTGACAGATTGATAGCTCTTTCTTGATTCGGTGGGTGGTGGTGCATGGCCGTTCTTAGTTGGTGGAGCGATTTGTCTGGTTAATTCCGATAACGAACGAGACTCTAGCCTGCTAACTAGTCGCGTGACATCCTTCGTGCTGTCAGCGATTACTTTTCTTCTTAGAGGGACAGGCGGCTTCTAGCCGCACGAGATTGAGCAATAACAGGTCTGTGATGCCCTTAGATGTTCTGGGCCGCACGCGCGCTACACTGAAGGAATCAGCGTGTCTTCCTAGGCCGAAAGGTCGGGGTAACCCGCTGAACCTCCTTCGTGCTAGGGATTGGGGCTTGCAATTGTTCCCCATGAACGAGGAATTCCCAGTAAGCGCGAGTCATAAGCTCGCGTTGATTACGTCCCTGCCCTTTGTACACACCGCCCGTCGCTACTACCGATTGAATGATTTAGTGAGGTCTTCGGACTGGTACGCGGCATTGACTCTGTCGTTGCCGATGCTACCGGAAAGATGACCAAACTTGATCATTTAGAGGAAGTAAAAGTCGTAACAAGGTTTCCGTAGGTGAACCTGCGGAAGGATCATTACCGACTAGACTGCATGTCTTTCGATGTGCGTGTCGTGTCGCGCAACACGCTACCTGTACGGCTCGCAGTAGCCGTGCGCCGCGTGCGGAACCACGCGTTCGTCTCAAAACTAACGGCAATGTTGTGTGGTACGAGCGCTGAAGCGCTGGAGCGGCTGGCCTGCGGCACCTGGCGCCTGGCGCCGGTTTTGAATGACTATCGCCCGAGTGCCTGTCCGCTCCGGTGTGGAGCCGTACGACGCCCATCGGCCGTGAGGCCGTTGGACACTGAACGCTGGAACAGGGGCCGCCACACGCCTCAGTCCCGCCTATGCAACTGTCTTGAAAGAGATAGTGGAAACTATGAAAAGATCACCCAGGACGGTGGATCACTCGGCTCGTGGGTCGATGAAGAACGCAGCAAATTGCGCGTCGACATGTGAACTGCAGGACACATGAACATCGACGTTTCGAACGCACATTGCGGTCCATGGATTCCGTTCCCGGGCCACGTCTGGCTGAGGGTCGGCTATGTATACTGAAGCGCGCGGCGTTTGCCCCGCTTCGCAGACCTGGGAGTGTCGTGGCCGCCTGTGGGGCCGGCCGCGTCTCCTTAAACGTGCGATGCGCGCCCGTCGCCTGGCGGTTCGCATACCGGTACTTACTCGGTAGCGTGCACAGCCGGCTGGCGGTGTGGCGTGCGACACCTCGTACAACGACCTCAGAGCAGGCGAGACTACCCGCTGAATTTAAGCATATTACTAAGCGGAGGAAAAGAAACTAACAAGGATTCCCCCAGTAGCGGCGAGCGAACAGGGAAGAGTCCAGCACCGAACCCCGCAGGCTGCCGCCTGTCGTGGCATGTGGTGTTTGGGAGGGTCCACTACCCCGACGCCTCGCGCCGAGCCCAAGTCCAACTTGAATGAGGCCACGGCCCGTAGAGGGTGCCAGGCCCGTAGCGGCCGGTGCGAGCGTCGGCGGGACCTCTCCTTCGAGTCGGGTTGCTTGAGAGTGCAGCTCCAAGTGGGTGGTAAACTCCATCTGAGACTAAATATGACCACGAGACCGATAGCGAACAAGTACCGTGAGGGAAAGTTGAAAAGAACTTTGAAGAGAGAGTTCAAAAGTACGTGAAACCGTTCTGGGGTAAACGTGAGAAGTCCGAAAGGTCGAACGGGTGAGATTCACGCCCATCCGGCCACTGGCCTCCGCCCTCGGCAGATGGGGCCGGCCGCCCGCGCGGAGCAATCCGCGGCGGGGTCGTGTCCGGTTGCCTTTCCACTCGCCGCGGGGTGGGGCCGTTCCGGTGTGCGGTGGGCCGCACTTCTCCCCTAGTAGGACGTCGCGACCCGCTGGGTGCCGGCCTACGGCCCGGGTGCGCAGCCTGTCCTTCCGCGGGCCTCGGTTCGCGTCTGTTGGGCAGAGCCCCGGTGTCCTGGCTGGCTGCCCGGCGGTATATCTGGAGGAGTCGATTCGCCCCTTTGGGCGCTCGGGCTCCCGGCAAGCGCGCGCGGTTCTTCCCGGATGACGGACCTACCTGGCCCGGCCCCGGACCCGCGCCGCTGTTGGCTCGGGATGCTCTCGGGCGGAATAATCGCTCCCGTCAGCGGCGCTTCAGCTTTGGACAATTTCACGACCCGTCTTGAAACACGGACCAAGGAGTCTAACATGTGCGCGAGTCATTGGGCTGTACGAAACCTAAAGGCGTAATGAAAGTGAAGGTCTCGCCTTGCGCGGGCCGAGGGAGGATGGGGCTTCCCCGCCCTTCACGGGGCGGCGGCCTCCGCACTTCCGGGGCGTCTCGTCCTCATTGCGAGGTGAGGCGCACCTAGAGCGTACACGTTGGGACCCGAAAGATGGTGAACTATGCCTGGCCAGGACGAAGTCAGGGGAAACCCTGATGGAGGTCCATAGCGATTCTGACGTGCAAATCGATCGTCGGAGCTGGGTATAGGGGCGAAAGACTAATCGAACCATCTAGTAGCTGGTTCCCTCCGAAGTTTCCCTCAGGATAGCTGGTGCTCGTACGAGTCTCATCCGGTAAAGCGAATGATTAGAGGCCTTGGGGCCGAAACGACCTCAACCTATTCTCAAACTTTAAATGGGTGAGATCTCCGGCTTGCTTGATATGCTGAAGCCGCGAGCAAACGACTCGGATCGGAGTGCCAAGTGGGCCACTTTTGGTAAGCAGAACTGGCGCTGTGGGATGAACCAAACGCCGAGTTAAGGCGCCCGAATCGACGCTCATGGGAAACCATGAAAGGCGTTGGTTGCTTAAGACAGCAGGACGGTGGCCATGGAAGTCGGAATCCGCTAAGGAGTGTGTAACAACTCACCTGCCGAAGCAACTAGCCCTGAAAATGGATGGCGCTGAAGCGTCGTGCCTATACTCGGCCGTCAGTCTGGCAGTCATGGCCGGTCCTTGCGGCCGGCCGCGAAGCCCTGACGAGTAGGAGGGTCGCGGCGGTGGGCGCAGAAGGGTCTGGGCGTGAGCCTGCCTGGAGCCGCCGTCGGTGCAGATCTTGGTGGTAGTAGCAAATACTCCAGCGAGGCCCTGGAGGGCTGACGCGGAGAAGGGTTTCGTGTGAACAGCCGTTGCACACGAGTCAGTCGATCCTAAGCCCTAGGAGAAATCCGATGTTGATGGGGGCCGTCATAGCATGATGCACTTTGTGCTGGCCCCCGTTGGGCGAAAGGGAATCCGGTTCCTATTCCGGAACCCGGCAGCGGAACCGATACAAGTCGGGCCCCTCTTTTAGAGATGCTCGTCGGGGTAACCCAAAAGGACCCGGAGACGCCGTCGGGAGATCGGGGAAGAGTTTTCTTTTCTGCATGAGCGTTCGAGTTCCCTGGAATCCTCTAGCAGGGAGATAGGGTTTGGAACGCGAAGAGCACCGCAGTTGCGGCGGTGTCCCGATCTTCCCCTCGGACCTTGAAAATCCGGGAGAGGGCCACGTGGAGGTGTCGCGCCGGTTCGTACCCATATCCGCAGCAGGTCTCCAAGGTGAAGAGCCTCTAGTCGATAGAATAATGTAGGTAAGGGAAGTCGGCAAATTGGATCCGTAACTTCGGGATAAGGATTGGCTCTGAGGATCGGGGCGTGTCGGGCTTGGTCGGGAAGTGGGTCAGCGCTAACGTGCCGGGCCTGGGCGAGGTGAGTGCCGTAGGGGTGCCGGTAAGTGCGGGCGTTTAGCGCGGGCGTGGTCTGCTCTCGCCGTTGGTCGGCCTCGTGCTGGCCGGCGGTGCAGGATGCGCGCGCCTGCGCGGCGTTCGCGCCCCGGTGCTTCAACCTGCGTGCAGGATCCGAGCTCGGTCCCGTGCCTTGGCCTCCCACGGATCTTCCTTGCTGCGAGGCCGCGTCCGCCTTAGCGTGCTCCTCCGGGGGCGCGCGGGTGCGCGGATTCTCTTCGGCCGCCATTCAACGATCAACTCAGAACTGGCACGGACTGGGGGAATCCGACTGTCTAATTAAAACAAAGCATTGCGATGGCCCTAGCGGGTGTTGACGCAATGTGATTTCTGCCCAGTGCTCTGAATGTCAACGTGAAGAAATTCAAGCAAGCGCGGGTAAACGGCGGGAGTAACTATGACTCTCTTAAGGTGGCCAAGTGGCGGCGGTGTGGCTGCATCCGGACTTGGCTTTTCGAAGTGCGGTCTTGATGTAGTCGTGCTGCTGCTGCGAGGTGCCTTCCTTGGGTTATAGTTACAGGGAGAGTGATGCGCAATACATGGGCCTAGCCCTCTTAGCCTCTCCTCTCCTGCGGTCTTCTCCCCTTCTCGTGGGCCCGCTGATTTTCGCAGAGTAGAAGACCGCACCAGGGGCTTGGGGGGGTTACCAGCCCTCCCTCGCACTATCCCTTTTTTAGTTGGGGGCAGTAATCAGAGAATAAGTGGTGGCCCTTCCGCTGAAGGTGCCACCCCAACTCCCCCAGCACCTAGCCGGCCAACCGGCCGTGCCGAAAATCTTGTAACTTTTGGTGCTGTATACGCCTGTAGTGAGTGCCACCGCAGCTTCACCACCAAGAACGGTCTCGGGGTCCATCGCCGCCGCCAACACCTTGCGGCCGCCAACGCGGAGATCGTCACGGAGAGGCATCGCGCGAGGTGGACGGAGGAAGAAGTCCTGTCGCTCGCCAAGGCAGAGGCCGAACTGTTCCTCGAGAGGGACGCCCGGTTCTTCTTTGTAAATCAAGAGCTCATCAGGATGTTCCCCGACCGAACGCTTGAGGCAATCAAGTGCCGACGGCGGCAAGCTGCCCACAAGCAGCTTGTCCGCCAATTCATGGAGGCGCTTGAGATCGGTCGGGGGGAAGAGCCGGCGTCCCGCCGGGGAGCTGCGAGCCCGCTGCCTGACGCGGGCGAGGCCGCTGCGCCGCCCGTCGACGCAGCCGAGGACTTCGCGGCCGACACCACCGGGCCGCCGCCGGAGGGGCCGACTGACGCCGCCATCTGGGAGCATCTGGCGGGGCTACCCGCTTCCGCCCAGCGTTTCTCTGCCCTGGATCGTGTCATAGGTCTGGGGCGGGGCACGCCGCCCGATGTCATCCTGGGCATGCTCCCGGATGCCCTTGCGTCGGTCGGGTCCAGAGGGGAGAGATCGATCACCAGGACACAGCGGCCGCGCCAACCATCGAAGCGGCCGCCTGCCGCGCCGCCGACGCAGAAGCGCAAGCGGCGCCGCTGGGAGTACGCGAGAACGCAGGATGCCTTCCGACGGTCGCGTGCACGTTGCGTGCGCGGCCTCTTGGATGGCACCCTGCTCCAGCCGCCACCTGCCATCCCTGGTCTGCTGGACTTC
>NC_064641.1:415928040-415933040 GCF_023864345.2 Schistocerca serialis cubense | reverse complement strand
CGGCGGACGTTTCCCGCACTCGTAAGGTGCAATCCACACCTATAACATGCGTTTCATGAAGAGATATTTCCAATATGCGACATTCCCGCTGTCCCTATTCATGAGCTGCGAGCTGTACCACGTACAAGCTACAGACGCGATCGCATTGCTCACTGTACGGATTCTCATGCTGAGCGATCAGCTAGGAAGCGCCCCATCCATGTCGGCACCCGTGGGCGTTGCACTCGCAGTCGCAAAAAACGCTGGGCAAATATATTTCTCGGAAGAGTAACGACAGTCCGAGTCTCCTGCGTGGGAAGAGTCTTTCTAGGCCCTGACCCACGGGAAGGGTGTAGCTTCCCCCATCCCGGACATTTGACGTCGTCACACTACCGGTATTGACTAATAGACTGATTGCTGATAATCATTAGCCATACACTGGGGGAAACGGCCGACAGGGGCGGCAACATAGTGGAGCCGCAGTATCACTAATGTACAGAGATAGAACAGTTTCGACTGGAACCAGAGTCACCGTATACACGGCACTGATTAGTAATAGATGCAGAGCCATCAGAATACAGATAATATATACAACCGTCCCTATACATGCTGAAAGACTCTGCACACAATGAGAACCACACGTCAGCCAGACACTCTTATCACACACTACTCTCTTATCACACACTACTCTCTGCCTGTAACAGGCACACACACAATATCTAACCACCAGCATGGAAGAACATCCAGTGCATACTCTCCGCCACATTACACAATCCACACTATCATAACCAGACCGGGAGGTCCACCCAGAAAACACAATATCCCACCCTTCCGACATCCGCACATTGCTCAGCTAAGCCACGAACACCCACACATGTCCTACACAGGGGTGCACCCAACATCACAATACTGCCTCCTGTCACAGCACACAAACAATGGCAGGAATGAAAGACACAGATCTGCCACAACCATGGAATCGGAGCGCCGCCTGTCATGAGCCAAAAGTGCATCCTGACGTGACAAATCGGATGATGCCGCAGGCATCCAATTACGATAATCACTATCAACGAACCTGCCGCCCCCCCCCCCCCAATACACCTTTCCCTACAACAATGTGTACCTGAACCTAAGCTATATTGTACCTTAACCTAACCTATATTGTACCTTAACCTAACCTATATCGTACCTTAACCTAACCTATATCGTACCTTAACCTAACCTATATCGTACCTTAACCTAACCTATATCGTACCTTAACCTAACCTATATCGTACCTTAACCTAACCTATATCGTACCTTAACCTAACCTATATCGTACCTTAACCTAACCTACGTTGTGCCTTAACCTAACCTACGTTGTGCCTTAACCTAACCTACGTTGTGCCTTAACCTAACCTACGTTGTGCCTTAACCTAACCTACGTTGTGCCTTAACCTAACCTACGTTGTGCCTTAACCTAACCTATGTTGTGCCTTAACCTAACCTACGTTGTGCCTTAACCTAACCTACGTTGTGCCTTAACCTAACCTACGTTGTGCCTTAACCTAACCTACGTTGTGCCTTAACCTAACCTACGTTGTGCCTTAACCTAACCTACGTTGTGCCTTAACCTAACCTACGTTGTGCCTTAACCTAACCTACGTTGTGCCTTAACCTAACCCATGTTGTGCCTTAACCTAACCCATGTTGTGCCTTAACGTAACCCATGTTGTGCCTTAACCTAACCCATGTTGTGCCTTAACGTAACCCATGTTGTGCCTTAACGTAACCCATGTTGTGCCTTAACCTAACCCATGTTGTGCCTTAACCTAACCCATGTTGTGCCTTAACCTAACCCATGTTGTGCCTTAACCTAACCCATGTTGTGCCTTAACCTAACCCATGTTGTGCCTTAACCTAACCTATAATGTGCCTTAACCTAACCTATAATGTGCCTTAACCTAACCTATAATGTGCCTTAACCTAACCTATAATGTGCCTTAACCTAAACTATATTGCGCCTTAACCTGACGCACGTTGTCGCTGAACCTGCTCTGTAATTGTTATGCAACCCGTTAAAGTAGTGTAGTGTTGCCTAACCGCAACCCTCGCAATATAGTTCGCTACTCGCACTGCCCGGTCCCCTGTGTATCGCGTCATGTTAAACACCTTGCAGGTGTTGCTGACTTTCCACATGCTCATGCTATACACTGTAATGTGGATAGCAGCAGCACGTACATGCCCCCTCCCCTTCCCCCCTGCCTTCGCAAGCTGGTCGGTGAGAAGTTTGCATGTTCAACGCCCTTCGCATGCCGACGTACTCAGCCTACGTTGTGGTACGGCCTGTCACCTGTCCGCCGATGTACGCAAAACCCACAAACTGTACTGCACATTGGTCCGTATGTACTGAATGATACATCGTGGCACATGTGACCGTATGACGACTGCGCCTAGCAACGGCGGACGATACAGTCCAAATATTGTGCACGCAGCTACGTGTCGTCTCCCTATAAGAGCTGGATTGCAGTGTGGTACGCCATACAGACGTGTGGGAGGAACGGACGCCCTGGATGGCGATCAGCATGAGCAGTCTGTTGATGTAGTGGAGCGTGTATTCGGACGTAGTCGTCTCTTCTCACACACCGTGATAGCATGTTGCACCGTGTTCCACATCTGCGACATGCTGCAGAGGCCGGCTGACAGTCGTTCGCGCAATGGACACCGCATACGTACGGGGTCGACCTTCCACGTGTTCTCTAGGCGTGCACATGTTGTTGCGTCTATGTGGGCAGACGTAGTGTGTTGTGACACCTGACACAGGCATGCAATACTCGTTGCAAATGGCGATGGACGTGTACGTTTGCTGGTGACGTTACGCAAATGAACAACTGGTAACCCGTTGTGGTGCGGTTGTTCTCGCTAGAGGTGAATCAGTGTTGGCGACGATCGGTCGAGCTATTAACCGGTTGTTTCAGGGATACCCACCATGCCCACGAACGTGAAAGGGGACCCACCATGCCCACGAACGTGAAAGGGGATCTGGGTGTGAGGCGATACGCGGCGGTGGCTGGGTGGGACCGTCCCCGGCCGGTGAGGGGGGGCCGCCCGGCGTGCTGGCAGCGCGGTGCGTGGGCGCACGCGCTACAGCCGGCTGGTGGGGGCGGCCAGTGGCAGGCGCGCCGGCCGACGGACGCGGCAGGCGGCGCAGCTGCGCGCCGGCGCCCCCTGCTCGCGGCGCCTTGCGGCCAAAGTAGGTCCTCGCGGGCCCGGTGCGAAGCGCGGTGGCCATCTGCAGTGTGCTGGTCCGATTGAGGACTTTGTGCGCTGAGGATGCGCCGCCGCCCGGCGCTCGGCGCCGCGACGCCGTCTGCTGCTCGGTCGCCCCAGCGGTTCTCGCAGGTGGTTTGTATCGCAGCTGTGCGGACGTGTTGGCGCGTGCGCTGTGCTGGGAGAGTTCGCTTCGGCACCCAAGTGGGGCTTTTGTCCTTCTGTGGCGCCGGCGTTGGAGCTGCCGGTCACCGTAGGTGGCGCGTGTTGTCTCCCGCCGGCAATGCCACGACAGCACGCTCCCGGGCCTCTGTCGGCAGCGGCAAGCTCAGTTGGGAGCACGGGTGGTCGCACCTAAAGCGTCTACTTGCCTAACTCCGGGCGATTGCGCCTCTCTCGAACCCGACCAAGTACTTAGGACGGCGCTGCGCGCCGCCGGGACCTGAGAGGGTTTCGAGGTGTGTTGTGCAGGGGAGCTCAGCCTCCTCCTGTTTGCAGAATAATTGAGCGGACGCTTGCGTGTTCGCGCGGGCCCCCGGGACACACTCCCGGGCGGCCGGCTGCTCAGCTCTAGTTGACGCAGCTCCCTGGTTGATCCTGCCAGTAGTCATATGCTTGTCTCAAAGATTAAGCCATGCATGTCTCAGTACAAGCCGCATTAAGGTGAAACCGCGAATGGCTCATTAAATCAGTTATGGTTCCTTAGATCGTACCCACGTTACTTGGATAACTGTGGTAATTCTAGAGCTAATACATGCAAACAGAGTCCCGACCAGAGATGGAAGGGACGCTTTTATTAGATCAAAACCAATCGGTCGGCTCGTCCGGTCCGTTTGCCTTGGTGACTCTGAATAACTTTGGGCTGATCGCACGGTCCTCGTACCGGCGACGTATCTTTCAAATGTCTGCCTTATCAACTGTCGATGGTAGGTTCTGCGCCTACCATGGTTGTAACGGGTAACGGGGAATCAGGGTTCGATTCCGGAGAGGGAGCCTGAGAAACGGCTACCACATCCAAGGAAGGCAGCAGGCGCGCAAATTACCCACTCCCGGCACGGGGAGGTAGTGACGAAAAATAACGATACGGGACTCATCCGAGGCCCCGTAATCGGAATGAGTACACTTTAAATCCTTTAACGAGTATCTATTGGAGGGCAAGTCTGGTGCCAGCAGCCGCGGTAATTCCAGCTCCAATAGCGTATATTAAAGTTGTTGCGGTTAAAAAGCTCGTAGTTGGATTTGTGTCCCACGCTGTTGGTTCACCGCCCGTCGGTGTTTAACTGGCATGTATCGTGGGACGTCCTGCCGGTGGGGCGAGCCGAAGGCGTGCGACCGCCTCGTGCGTGCTCGTGCGTCCCGAGGCGGACCCCGTTGAAATCCTACCAGGGTGCTCTTTATTGAGTGTCTCGGTGGGCCGGCACGTTTACTTTGAACAAATTAGAGTGCTTAAAGCAGGCAAGCCCGCCTGAATACTGTGTGCATGGAATAATGGAATAGGACCTCGGTTCTATTTTGTTGGTTTTCGGAACCCGAGGTAATGATTAATAGGGACAGGCGGGGGCATTCGTATTGCGACGTTAGAGGTGAAATTCTTGGATCGTCGCAAGACGAACAGAAGCGAAAGCATTTGCCAAGTATGTTTTCATTAATCAAGAACGAAAGTTAGAGGTTCGAAGGCGATCAGATACCGCCCTAGTTCTAACCATAAACGATGCCAGCCAGCGATCCGCCGCAGTTCCTCCGATGACTCGGCGGGCAGCCTCCGGGAAACCAAA
>NC_064641.1:415923040-415925540 GCF_023864345.2 Schistocerca serialis cubense | reverse complement strand
TCCTCATTGCGAGGTGAGGCGCACCTAGAGCGTACACGTTGGGACCCGAAAGATGGTGAACTATGCCTGGCCAGGACGAAGTCAGGGGAAACCCTGATGGAGGTCCGTAGCGATTCTGACGTGCAAATCGATCGTCGGAGCTGGGTATAGGGGCGAAAGACTAATCGAACCATCTAGTAGCTGGTTCCCTCCGAAGTTTCCCTCAGGATAGCTGGTGCTCGTACGAGTCTCATCCGGTAAAGCGAATGATTAGAGGCCTTGGGGCCGAAACGACCTCAACCTATTCTCAAACTTTAAATGGGTGAGATCTCCGGCTTGCTTGATATGCTGAAGCCGCGAGCAAACGACTCGGATCGGAGTGCCAAGTGGGCCACTTTTGGTAAGCAGAACTGGCGCTGTGGGATGAACCAAACGCCGAGTTAAGGCGCCCGAATCGACGCTCATGGGAAACCATGAAAGGCGTTGGTTGCTTAAGACAGCAGGACGGTGGCCATGGAAGTCGGAATCCGCTAAGGAGTGTGTAACAACTCACCTGCCGAAGCAACTAGCCCTGAAAATGGATGGCGCTGAAGCGTCGTGCCTATACTCGGCCGTCAGTCTGGCAGTCATGGCCGGTCCTTGCGGCCGGCCGCGAAGCCCTGACGAGTAGGAGGGTCGCGGCGGTGGGCGCAGAAGGGTCTGGGCGTGAGCCTGCCTGGAGCCGCCGTCGGTGCAGATCTTGGTGGTAGTAGCAAATACTCCAGCGAGGCCCTGGAGGGCTGACGCGGAGAAGGGTTTCGTGTGAACAGCCGTTGCACACGAGTCAGTCGATCCTAAGCCCTAGGAGAAATCCGATGTTGATGGGGGCCGTCATAGCATGATGCACTTTGTGCTGGCCCCCGTTGGGCGAAAGGGAATCCGGTTCCTATTCCGGAACCCGGCAGCGGAACCGATACAAGTCGGGCCCCTCTTTTAGAGATGCTCGTCGGGGTAACCCAAAAGGACCCGGAGACGCCGTCGGGAGATCGGGGAAGAGTTTTCTTTTCTGCATGAGCGTTCGAGTTCCCTGGAATCCTCTAGCAGGGAGATAGGGTTTGGAACGCGAAGAGCACCGCAGTTGCGGCGGTGTCCCGATCTTCCCCTCGGACCTTGAAAATCCGGGAGAGGGCCACGTGGAGGTGTCGCGCCGGTTCGTACCCATATCCGCAGCAGGTCTCCAAGGTGAAGAGCCTCTAGTCGATAGAATAATGTAGGTAAGGGAAGTCGGCAAATTGGATCCGTAACTTCGGGATAAGGATTGGCTCTGAGGATCGGGGCGTGTCGGGCTTGGTCGGGAAGTGGGTCAGCGCTAACGTGCCGGGCCTGGGCGAGGTGAGTGCCGTAGGGGTGCCGGTAAGTGCGGGCGTTTAGCGCGGGCGTGGTCTGCTCTCGCCGTTGGTCGGCCTCGTGCTGGCCGGCGGTGCAGGATGCGCGCGCCTGCGCGGCGTTCGCGCCCCGGTGCTTCAACCTGCGTGCAGGATCCGAGCTCGGTCCCGTGCCTTGGCCTCCCACGGATCTTCCTTGCTGCGAGGCCGCGTCCGCCTTAGCGTGCTCCTCCGGGGGCGCGCGGGTGCGCGGATTCTCTTCGGCCGCCATTCAACGATCAACTCAGAACTGGCACGGACTGGGGGAATCCGACTGTCTAATTAAAACAAAGCATTGCGATGGCCCTAGCGGGTGTTGACGCAATGTGATTTCTGCCCAGTGCTCTGAATGTCAACGTGAAGAAATTCAAGCAAGCGCGGGTAAACGGCGGGAGTAACTATGACGCAGCCGTCGCAGCCCTCGGCCATCTGGGGCTGCAGATCAACGCCCGGAAGTGTTTCACCCTCGCCTTAGTCGCGTCTGGGCGTGACAAGAAGGTGAAGGTTGACGCCGACGTTACCTTCAAAGCGGGCAACGCCACCATGCCCGCCCTATGTGTGGGTGAAACCTTCCGGTATCTGGGACTGCAATTCTCCACCGCGGGTCGCTGCGTTTTCAACCCACGACGCCACCTGGTGGAGCAGCTGGACGTCATCTCCCGAGCTCCGCTTAAGCCGCAACAGCGCCTCTACGCCCTCACCAACGTGCTTCTCCCTGGCCTGTACCATGGGCTGGCCCTCAGCCGCACCCGAGTGGGTGCGTTGAAAGCGGCCGACGTGACCATCCGGGCCGCCGTCAGGAGATGGTTCCGCCTTCCGGCGGACACTCCCCTGGGCTACTTCCATGCTCCTGTAGCCCAGGGAGGCCTCGGCATCCCATCATGCCGATGGATGGGGCCAACACTCCGCCGGTCCCGTCTCCTGGCGCTGAAGAGGATTGGGCCAGTCTCCGACGGTGCAGGCCGGGACGAGGTGCAGCGTGAGATTGAGGTGCTGGAGCGGCATCTTATGTGGGAGGGTCACCTCCTCAAATCGTCGACGCAGGTTGGAGAGATGTGGGCCGCGCGCCTGCACGTTGCCTTTGACGGTGCGGCGCTGTCATCTTCCGCCGCCGTCAA
>NC_064641.1:415908040-415918040 GCF_023864345.2 Schistocerca serialis cubense | reverse complement strand
ACCTAACCCATGTTGTGCCTTAACCTAACCCATGTTGTGCCTTAACGTAACCCATGTTGTGCCTTAACCTAACCCATGTTGTGCCTTAACGTAACCCATGTTGTGCCTTAACGTAACCCATGTTGTGCCTTAACCTAACCCATGTTGTGCCTTAACCTAACCCATGTTGTGCCTTAACCTAACCCATGTTGTGCCTTAACCTAACCCATGTTGTGCCTTAACCTAACCCATGTTGTGCCTTAACCTAACCTATAATGTGCCTTAACCTAACCTATAATGTGCCTTAACCTAACCTATAATGTGCCTTAACCTAACCTATAATGTGCCTTAACCTAAACTATATTGCGCCTTAACCTGACGCACGTTGTCGCTGAACCTGCTCTGTAATTGTTATGCAACCCGTTAAAGTAGTGTAGTGTTGCCTAACCGCAACCCTCGCAATATAGTTCGCTACTCGCACTGCCCGGTCCCCTGTGTATCGCGTCATGTTAAACACCTTGCAGGTGTTGCTGACTTTCCACATGCTCATGCTATACACTGTAATGTGGATAGCAGCAGCACGTACATGCCCCCTCCCCTTCCCCCCTGCCTTCGCAAGCTGGTCGGTGAGAAGTTTGCATGTTCAACGCCCTTCGCATGCCGACGTACTCAGCCTACGTTGTGGTACGGCCTGTCACCTGTCCGCCGATGTACGCAAAACCCACAAACTGTACTGCACATTGGTCCGTATGTACTGAATGATACATCGTGGCACATGTGACCGTATGACGACTGCGCCTAGCAACGGCGGACCATACAGTCCAAATATTGTGCACGCAGCTACGTGTCGTCTCCCTATAAGAGCTGGATTGCAGTGTGGTACGCCATACAGACGTGTGGGAGGAACGGACGCCCTGGATGGCGATCAGCATGAGCAGTCTGTTGATGTAGTGGAGCGTGTATTCGGACGTAGTCGTCTCTTCTCACACACCGTGATAGCATGTTGCACCGTGTTCCACATCTGCGACATGCTGCAGAGGCCGGCTGACAGTCGTTCGCGCAATGGACACCGCATACGTACGGGGTCGACCTTCCACGTGTTCTCTAGGCGTGCACATGTTGTTGCGTCTATGTGGGCAGACGTAGTGTGTTGTGACACCTGACACAGGCATGCAATACTCGTTGCAAATGGCGATGGACGTGTACGTTTGCTGGTGACGTTACGCAAATGAACAACTGGTAACCCGTTGTGGTGCGGTTGTTCTCGCTAGAGGTGAATCAGTGTTGGCGACGATCGGTCGAGCTATTAACCGGTTGTTTCAGGGATACCCACCATGCCCACGAACGTGAAAGGGGACCCACCATGCCCACGAACGTGAAAGGGGGGGGGGGGGGGGGGGATCTGGGTGTGAGGCGATACGCGGCGGTGGCTGGGTGGGACCGTCCCCGGCCGGTGAGGGGGGGCCGCCCGGCGTGCTGGCAGCGCGGTGCGTGGGCGCACGCGCTACAGCCGGCTGGTGGGGGCGGCCAGTGGCAGGCGCGCCGGCCGACGGACGCGGCAGGCGGCGCAGCTGCGCGCCGGCGCCCCCTGCTCGCGGCGCCTTGCGGCCAAAGTAGGTCCTCGCGGGCCCGGTGCGAAGCGCGGTGGCCATCTGCAGTGTGCTGGTCCGATTGAGGACTTTGTGCGCTGAGGATGCGCCGCCGCCCGGCGCTCGGCGCCGCGACGCCGTCTGCTGCTCGGTCGCCCCAGCGGTTCTCGCAGGTGGTTTGTATCGCAGCTGTGCGGACGTGTTGGCGCGTGCGCTGTGCTGGGAGAGTTCGCTTCGGCACCCAAGTGGGGCTTTTGTCCTTCTGTGGCGCCGGCGTTGGAGCTGCCAGTCACCGTAGGTGGCGCGTGTTGTCTCCCGCCGGCAATGCCACGACAGCACGCTCCCGGGCCTCTGTCGGCAGCGGCAAGCTCAGTTGGGAGCACGGGTGGTCGCACCTAAAGCGTCTACTTGCCTAACTCCGGGCGATTGCGCCTCTCTCGAACCCGACCAAGTACTTAGGACGGCGCTGCGCGCCGCCGGGACCTGAGAGGGTTTCGAGGTGTGTTGTGCAGGGGAGCTCAGCCTCCTCCTGTTTGCAGAATAATTGAGCGGACGCTTGCGTGTTCGCGCGGGCCCCCGGGACACACTCCCGGGCGGCCGGCTGCTCAGCTCTAGTTGACGCAGCTCCCTGGTTGATCCTGCCAGTAGTCATATGCTTGTCTCAAAGATTAAGCCATGCATGTCTCAGTACAAGCCGCATTAAGGTGAAACCGCGAATGGCTCATTAAATCAGTTATGGTTCCTTAGATCGTACCCACGTTACTTGGATAACTGTGGTAATTCTAGAGCTAATACATGCAAACAGAGTCCCGAGTCTGGCGTGAGGTCAGTCGTTGACGGCGCGTTTCGGGGCGGGCGCGCCCGCTGCCGGCGCGCCGTAGGGCACGGAAGCTCGCACTGGGGCGTATCGCTTTCCAGTCGGGTGTGCCGCGGCCGTCCTCACAGGGGAAGTGAAGCGTCTCACATAGCCTCTCCTTCCCAAGTGGCTCTTTCCGCCTTCCCGTGGTGCCAGATGTTAAGCTTGGCTTCTGCCTTGCGACAAAAGGGAGAGCTGCGACCCAACCCGATGCGAAAGCGAAGGGTGCGTGGCACAGGGGGAGCTGTGTCGAGGGACCGAACACCAGTCCCTTTCTGTTCGCAGGGCACAGACCAGCAGGTGCTCTGCATGCCGGCGACCTCGTTTGTCGGCGTGGGATCACGGCGCGAGTCGGCAAGGGTGCTTCGCCGCGCCCCTGGGTAACTGGGGCGTGTTCTGCCAAACCCAGGTGGTGGTGACATCGCGTGGGCCAGGTTAGATGGGCCCAGACCGCCGAACGACTGGGGGACCGACCCGCCACCTGAGTAGGAGTGGGTCCTTGGCCTTCAGGTGGAAACTCGGGCTAGTAGGCGGCGAAGGGCGAGGGGTGCATCCGCCTCTCCGGAGTGCGGGGTGCACTTGCCGAGGAGCGTCGTGTGAAATCGTCGACGACGGGGCCTTCGACGAGGACCAGTGCGCTGGCAACGGCGCGCTGAACCTGGCAGCTCTGATGTGCCCTTGACCTAGGGGCGAGGTTGGTGGGCGAGCTGCAGAAGTCCCCCCCCATGCCAGAGGAGCCGGTCCGGGGCAAGAGACGGGCTCCCAACTTTTCACTCGTCTAACTAATCATGGCTGACCAAGAGGCGAGTGATCTTTGTGCGACTTCGAGGGCGAGTGTGTCTACTGTCCCTACCTCGCAGGAGGAAGGGGGACACGAAGATGAGAGTGTTTAAGACAGACATTGTCGAATCAACCAAATACTAGACTCTAGTGTCAAAAATGGCAAAATAAGCCAGGCTGCGGTCCTGGCAATAAAGAACGAGCTCGCTTCCTGGGCTATTGCAAACGCGAAGCTCGAGGGGCGTCTCGAGGAACTGGAAAAAGAAAACGCTAGATTGAGACAGCAACCTGTCAAGACATGGGCTGGAGTGGTGGCGCAAGCCGCTACAAAAGCCCAAACAACGAAGGAAACAATCGCAAAAATTTCCAAAAAACCAGACACGGCAGTCTTTTTGAGACCCCTGCCTGGTCAGACTATTAAAAAGGTTCAGGAAATTTTTACTACAACTATTGACCCGGCTAGAGATAAAATAAAAATCAATAAAGTAAAGGCCACAAAAAATGTAGTCGTGGTAGATCTTGCCACAGAGGAGGACAGGGACAAAATATTAAAGAATACCAAACTAAACAAGGCCATAAAATGTGAACCTCCCAGGAAAAGAAATCCTCTGGTGATACTGTACGACGTACCTGTGGCCTTAACTGAAAGTGACATCTACGAAACTATGTACAATCAAAATTTTGACGACACAGAATGGGAAACTTTTAAAAATGAGTTCAAGCTGCGCTTTAAAACGGGACCTCGGGAACGGGATGTTGTCCATCACGTCGCCGAGGTCTCTGGCAAGATGTGGCGAAAACTTACCGCTATGGGGAAAATATATATAGGATTTCACGCCATCAATGTTAGAGATTACCTAGTAGTCCCTAGATGCCACAACTGTGGCGATCTGGACCACGTCCACAAGCATTGTGATAGGAAGCCGGCCTGCTCCAGGTGCGGGGCTGAGGACCACACCAGAAAAAACTGCAGTAAAAGCGCAACCTGCATTCCATGTACCAAGAGAGGAAAGAAACCGTGCAACACTACTGGGAGAAACTGCCCAACGTATAGGATGCTAGAACAGAGACTAATCTCTCGAATCGATTATGGCTGAGGCCGTAAGTGAACTCAGGAAGCCAAAAAGGAAATCCCCCAGCAAGAGGCTGAGGGACGCTCTGAGGGCAAACAAATTCAAAGCATTTATACAAAAAATTACACAACCACGATCTTTGGTGACAATAATGAAAGATGTTTGCATACAGACGGACCCGTGTGAAGAAGACGTTCCCTCTCCTCCCTGCTGGGGACCTGGGTCGAAACAAGAGCATACCCGACCACACCGGCATCCTATACTTGGGAGTTCACAATCACAACCACACAGTAAAGAAATAATATCCACTAAACATGTCCAGCACAATGAAATAAGCAGCTCAATTCCATCTTCTGACACACCATCTCGGGGTGCAATGGGAATTGATCCCCAGAGAATTTACCCCAACCTGGAGCACGCATTACAGTTATCAAGACTAGAGGAGCCGGCAATCCTCACAATAGCATTGAGACATGTGGTACGTGTCGGCCACGAGTATGGAAGAGATGTCACCTTTCCAGTAATGGAGGCTGTTGACAGAATTCAGCTCAAGACAATGAATCTCCCCACCGACTTCGGAGCCCTGCGAGATCTAGTTAAAAAGGTCTTCGAAAGAAGAAACGAAAACTTCGACATGGATGATCTATATTATCAATCAGTGATAACCAATGGCAGAGTAGCCCACGACTGGACAAAATTATGGCCAGAATCACACATCCATACATACTTCCCACGTGAGCCAACTAAATGTAGGGCAGATAAACACCCATAACAGCAAACTGGTCCTGCAGGAACTCCGGAGGGTGGTGGAAGAGAGGAGTCTAGATGTACTCTGCTTACAGGAACCGTACTCCCAAGCGGGGCGGATCCCATTCATGGCTGCCAACTGGCAAATTATACATTCTAACGTAGAGCCAAAGGCTGCAATTATAATTATCAACAAATCATTTAGAGCTACAGTCCTTGCACAATTCTCTGGCGAACACTGCAATGTCGTGGAACTTCAAACACCCACGGGAGTGATCTACATCTGTAATATATACTTCCAATATGGAAGAGGAATAGAGGAATTTCTAGAAATACTTACACAAGTCACCACGGCATTGCAGGGACGAAGATTGATTGTGACGGCGGACATAAATGCAAAGTCCCCCCTATGGTTCAGTGGCACGCACGATGATCGGGGGCTAAAAGCCGAGGAAACAATCATGGCATTACAACTGGTGGTTGCCAACCAACAAGGGAACCCCCCCACGTATACTGGCGGAGGGGGAGAAGGTACAAATATTGACATTACTCTAATAACACCAAACCTGGCCACAAAGGTCGACAAATGGAAAGTGTGGGACAAAGCAACCACCAGTGATCATAATTTAATAACATTCACCATTGGGGAAAGGGAGTGCCACTGGGACATGGGGTGGGAGCTGCAGCTTAATTACAACAAGGCTAACTGGGACCGTCTCGCGGAGGAGTGCAACATTCCGACATTACTGGAGGGTGACGGAAACGTGGAAGAATGCGCCGAAGGACTGGTGCAGGCGATCACCACAGCGGTGCGGGCAGCCGTACCAACCAGGAGGAGAGCCGTAGCGGCCACCCCCACACCATGGTCGGTCGAACTGGGACAGATGCGCCAGGCTGTGAGGAGGGCAAGGAGGTACTACCAGCGGAGTGTCGTCTGGAGGGAAAAACAAAGATGGCTTCAGATCTATCGTGAAAGTAAAGAACAATTCCAACAGGAGTTAAGGGCAGTCAGACTCAGAAGCTGGGAAAGTTATGTAAAAAGCCAACTGGCTATAGACCCATGGGGAGTCCCATATAAATTAGTACGCGAAAAGATAAGATCACCAATGGTGCTATCCACCGTCAGGGACGGGGACCGGATGACGGGCACTTGGCAGGAAACTGCTGAGGCCCTCCTCCGGGTTCTGTTGCCTGACGATGTGGAGGAAAATGAGAGTGAAGAACAAAAAAGGATAAGGAGAGAAAATCAAAGGGACTATAACAATAACATCAGAGTCTACCCCTTCTCTGAGGAGGAGGTCGCTGCCCAGATCAAGGCCCTCAAAAGAGGGAAAGCTCCTGGCCCGGACGGCATTACTGCGGAAGTGGTGCAATTCCTTGCCCCCCAGCTCGTAGCTCCTCTCACTAAGTTGTATAACGAGTGCTTGAAACTCGGGAAATTCCCAGAAATATGGAAAAAAGCCAATGTAATTATCATTAAAAAGAGTCCAGACAAAGATCCCACAGAAATTAAATCTTATAGACCTATCTGCTTGCTGGACGTACTGGGCAAACTTTTTGAGAGGCTACTAGCGAACAGACTGACAGCACACCGCATGCTGTGCGGGATGAGTGACAGACAATTCGGCTTTCGGTCTGGGTGTTCTGCGTCTGACGCAATCGCCCTGGCCGCCGAGGTCTGTGGCTCCGCCCCGCACAAGTATGTCGTCGGCATCATGGTAGACATCAGTGGCGCCTTCGACAACCTGTGGTGGCCCTCACTCTTTTCCTGCTTGCGGGAGAAGAACTGTCCAGGGCTGCTATATGGGTGTCTGAGGAGCTATTGTGCAGACAGGGAGGTCTGGCTATCGGCCCCTAGCGGCATAGTCAGGAAGATTGTCACCAAAGGATGTCCTCAGGGCTCTGTCCTGGGACCTCTCTTTTGGGACATTAACATGGAGCCTTTACTTGAAGATCTCAAGAGCTGTGACGATGTGCTAGAGGTCATAGCATACGCTGACGACCTCCTCCTGCTGGTCGGCGGCCGAAGCCGCGAGGAACTAGAGCCGAAAGTGGAAAGAGCCCTAACTGTTCTTACATCATGGTGCCACAGAAGCAAAATGACGATAGCACCCAATAAGTCCACATACCTACTTCTCAAAGGCCAATTGGTCAGGAACCCGACGGTTAGAATTAATGGTATACCAGTTCTTCGGCGCCGCGAGGCCCGATACCTGGGTGTAATCATCGATGAGAGGTGGAGCTTTGCATCACATATTGACACCGTATCACAAAAATCATTGGTTCTATTAAACAATCTTATTGGAATTGGTCACAAGCGGTTTCACCTCCCACCAAATTTAATTAAGTTATATCATAATAGCATCCTGACCTCAATAATAGGATACGGATCAGGAGTCTGGGCACACAGACTCACGAGGGTCATGCCTGCCATGGCAGTAAGAAGAGTGCAGCGGAATATGCTTCTACGTTCAGCAGGGGCCTATAGGACAACACCGGGGGGAGCACTGTTAGTGTTAATGGGAATCTGTCCATTAGATATAAAAATACGTGAACAGGCTGCCTGGTACTGGGTACAAAAGGAGAACAGGGACAAAATCAGGGAAGTACTTGGGGTTTATGCGGGGGATAAGTACACCATTAAAAAGAGAGGGTTAGAACTATGGCAAGATCAGTGGAATAATGAAGATACAGGTCGAAGAACCTATGAGCTGCTACCGGACATAGAAGAAAGAATAAAACTCACATTTTTTACGCCAACGAGAGGAATGCTGCACTTTCTTACTGGACATGGACCATATCCAACATACCTATGTAGGTTTGGGAAGCAGGCTACACCAGCGTGTGACTGTGGTGCAGTGCAGGGCACCCCAGAACATGTGGTGTATGAGTGCCACCTCTTCGATGATGTAGCCCAAGAGCTGAGACAACAGCTACCAAATAACGACACGTACCACTTGTTAAGGCGTGAAATCACCTTTGACATCTTAAATAAACTTACAGATGAAATATCCAAAAAGATACTTAAGAACTTTTTAAGGGACAACCACCACCATTAAAGACAAAACTCACACCGACGTTGACTAGTGCACCCTTACTGTACCGCCGGGCAGGGACTGGCCAGCCGCCTCACGGCTGGAATCCGCCTTGTCCTGGACTAGGAGGGAGGGGTGTACATAAATACCGGACTATGACGCACACCGATTTTGACACTTAGTTAAATTAATTTAGAAGTAGAAGATAGGATAACACCTTAATATACTCTGCAGCGACACCAAGTTAAGAGCCAGCCCAGTGCCAGGGGCACGCCCACTGGGATTAGCTCAGTGGGCCTGGCTAACAACTAGTAGGTTTATAGTAGCTCTGGCACAACTTGTAACGCTGCAGGTAGCATGTAGTTCCCCGTAGATTAATGCTTAGAGCCCTATAGCGGTAAAAATTAAATAATAGAAATAATAATAATAATAACATTACCTAAAGTGTAGAATAACATTGCTGCATCTAATTTGTATGATACTAGGACCAACTAATGTAGTTAGGTAGTGGGTTATCATGTATAATGTAATGTATTGAATAAAGAATTTTTTTTTTTTTAAAAAAAAAAAAAAAAAAAAAAAAACAGAGTCCCGACCAGAGATGGAAGGGACGCTTTTATTAGATCAAAACCAATCGGTCGGCTCGTCCGGTCCGTTTGCCTTGGTGACTCTGAATAACTTTGGGCTGATCGCACGGTCCTCGTACCGGCGACGCATCTTTCAAATGTCTGCCTTATCAACTGTCGATGGTAGGTTCTGCGCCTACCATGGTTGTAACGGGTAACGGGGAATCAGGGTTCGATTCCGGAGAGGGAGCCTGAGAAACGGCTACCACATCCAAGGAAGGCAGCAGGCGCGCAAATTACCCACTCCCGGCACGGGGAGGTAGTGACGAAAAATAACGATACGGGACTCATCCGAGGCCCCGTAATCGGAATGAGTACACTTTAAATCCTTTAACGAGTATCTATTGGAGGGCAAGTCTGGTGCCAGCAGCCGCGGTAATTCCAGCTCCAATAGCGTATATTAAAGTTGTTGCGGTTAAAAAGCTCGTAGTTGGATTTGTGTCCCACGCTGTTGGTTCACCGCCCGTCGGTGTTTAACTGGCATGTATCGTGGGACGTCCTGCCGGTGGGGCGAGCCGAAGGCGTGCGACCGCCTCGTGCGTGCTCGTGCGTCCCGAGGCGGACCCCGTTGAAATCCTACCAGGGTGCTCTTTATTGAGTGTCTCGGTGGGCCGGCACGTTTACTTTGAACAAATTAGAGTGCTTAAAGCAGGCAAGCCCGCCTGAATACTGTGTGCATGGAATAATGGAATAGGACCTCGGTTCTATTTTGTTGGTTTTCGGAACCCGAGGTAATGATTAATAGGGACAGGCGGGGGCATTCGTATTGCGACGTTAGAGGTGAAATTCTTGGATCGTCGCAAGACGAACAGAAGCGAAAGCATTTGCCAAGTATGTTTTCATTAATCAAGAACGAAAGTTAGAGGTTCGAAGGCGATCAGATACCGCCCTAGTTCTAACCATAAACGATGCCAGCCAGCGATCCGCCGCAGTTCCTCCGATGACTCGGCGGGCAGCCTCCGGGAAACCAAAGCTTTTGGGTTCCGGGGGAAGTATGGTTGCAAAGCTGAAACTTAAAGGAATTGACGGAAGGGCACCACCAGGAGTGGAGCCTGCGGCTTAATTTGACTCAACACGGGAAACCTCACCAGGCCCGGACACCGGAAGGATTGACAGATTGATAGCTCTTTCTTGATTCGGTGGGTGGTGGTGCATGGCCGTTCTTAGTTGGTGGAGCGATTTGTCTGGTTAATTCCGATAACGAACGAGACTCTAGCCTGCTAACTAGTCGCGTGACATCCTTCGTGCTGTCAGCGATTACTTTTCTTCTTAGAGGGACAGGCGGCTTCTAGCCGCACGAGATTGAGCAATAACA
>NC_064641.1:415898040-415900540 GCF_023864345.2 Schistocerca serialis cubense | reverse complement strand
TCCCTACAACAATGTGTACCTGAACCTAAGCTATATTGTACCTTAACCTAACCTATATTGTACCTTAACCTAACCTATATCGTACCTTAACCTAACCTATATCGTACCTTAACCTAACCTATATCGTACCTTAACCTAACCTATATCGTACCTTAACCTAACCTACGTTGTGCCTTAACCTAACCTACGTTGTGCCTTAACCTAACCTACGTTGTGCCTTAACCTAACCTACGTTGTGCCTTAACCTAACCTACGTTGTGCCTTAACCTAACCTACGTTGTGCCTTAACCTAACCTACGTTGTGCCTTAACCTAACCTACGTTGTGCCTTAACCTAACCTACGTTGTGCCTTAACCTAACCTACGTTGTGCCTTAACCTAACCTACGTTGTGCCTTAACCTAACCTACGTTGTGCCTTAACCTAACCTACGTTGTGCCTTAACCTAACCTACGTTGTGCCTTAACCTAACCTACGTTGTGCCTTAACCTAACCTACGTTGTGCCTTAACCTAACCTACGTTGTGCCTTAACCTAACCTACGTTGTGCCTTAACCTAACCTACGTTGTGCCTTAACCTAACCTACGTTGTGCCTTAACCTAACCTACGTTGTGCCTTAACCTAACCTACGTTGTGCCTTAACCTAACCCATGTTGTGCCTTAACCTAACCCATGTTGTGCCTTAACGTAACCCATGTTGTGCCTTAACGTAACCCATGTTGTGCCTTAACCTAACCCATGTTGTGCCTTAACCTAACCCATGTTGTGCCTTAACCTAACCCATGTTGTGCCTTAACCTAACCCATGTTGTGCCTTAACCTAACCCATGTTGTGCCTTAACCTAACCCATGTTGTGCCTTAACCTAACCTATAATGTGCCTTAACCTAACCTATAATGTGCCTTAACCTAACCTATAATGTGCCTTAACCTAACCTATAATGTGCCTTAACCTAAACTATATTGCGCCTTAACCTGACGCACGTTGTCGCTGAACCTGCTCTGTAATTGTTATGCAACCCGTTAAAGTAGTGTAGTGTTGCCTAACCGCAACCCTCGCAAAATAGTTCGCTACTCGCACTGCCCGGTCCCCTGTGTATCGCGTCATGTTAAACACCTTGCAGGTGTTGCTGACTTTCCACATGCTCATGCTATACACTGTAATGTGGATAGCAGCAGGACGTACATGCCCCCTCCCCTTCCCCCCTGCCTTCGCAAGCTGGTCGGTGAGAAGTTTGCATGTTCAACGCCCTTCGCATGCCGACGTACTCAGCCTACGTTGTGGTACGGCCTGTCACCTGTCCGCCGATGTACGCAAAACCCACAAACTGTACTGCACATTGGTCCGTATGTACTGAATGATACATCGTGGCACATGTGACCGTATGACGACTGCGCCTAGCAACGGCGGACCATACAGTCCAAATATTGTGCACGCAGCTACGTGTCGTCTCCCTATAAGAGCTGGATTGCAGTGTGGTACGCCATACAGACGTGTGGGAGGAACGGACGCCCTGGATGGCGATCAGCATGAGCAGTCTGTTGATGTAGTGGAGCGTGTATTCGGACGTAGTCGTCTCTTCTCACACACCGTGATAGCATGTTGCACCGTGTTCCACATCTGCGACATGCTGCAGAGGCCGGCTGACAGTCGTTCGCGCAATGGACACCGCATACGTACGGGGTCGACCTTCCACGTGTTCTCTAGGCGTGCACATGTTGTTGCGTCTATGTGGGCAGACGTAGTGTGTTGTGACACCTGACACAGGCATGCAATACTCGTTGCAAATGGCGATGGACGTGTACGTTTGCTGGTGACGTTACGCAAATGAACAACTGGTAACCCGTTGTGGTGCGGTTGTTCTCGCTAGAGGTGAATCAGTGTTGGCGACGATCGGTCGAGCTATTAACCGGTTGTTTCAGGGATACCCACCATGCCCACGAACGTGAAAGGGGACCCACCATGCCCACGAACGTGAAAGGGGATCTGGGTGTGAGGCGATACGCGGCGGTGGCTGGGTGGGACCGTCCCCGGCCGGTGAGGGGGGGCCGCCCGGCGTGCTGGCAGCGCGGTGCGTGGGCGCACGCGCTACAGCCGGCTGGTGGGGGCGGCCAGTGGCAGGCGCGCCGGCCGACGGACGCGGCAGGCGGCGCAGCTGCGCGCCGGCGCCCCCTGCTCGCGGCGCCTTGCGGCCAAAGTAGGTCCTCGCGGGCCCGGTGCGAAGCGCGGTGGCCATCTGCAGTGTGCTGGTCCGATTGAGGACTTTGTGCGCTGAGGATGCGCCGCCGCCCGGCGCTCGGCGCCGCGACGCCGTCTGCTGCTCGGTCGCCCCAGCGGTTCTCGCAGGTGGTTTGTATCGCAGCTGTGCAGACGTGTTGGCGCGTGCGCTGTGCTGGGAGAGTTCGCTTCGGCACCCAAGTGGGGCTTTTGTCCTTCTGTGGCGCCGGCGTTGGAGCTGCCGGTCACCGTAGGTGGCGCGTGTTGTCTCCCGCCGGCAATGCCA
>NC_064641.1:415890540-415893040 GCF_023864345.2 Schistocerca serialis cubense | reverse complement strand
GTTTTCTTTTCTGCATGAGCGTTCGAGTTCCCTGGAATCCTCTAGCAGGGAGATAGGGTTTGGAACGCGAAGAGCACCGCAGTTGCGGCGGTGTCCCGATCTTCCCCTCGGACCTTGAAAATCCGGGAGAGGGCCACGTGGAGGTGTCGCGCCGGTTCGTACCCATATCCGCAGCAGGTCTCCAAGGTGAAGAGCCTCTAGTCGATAGAATAATGTAGGTAAGGGAAGTCGGCAAATTGGATCCGTAACTTCGGGATAAGGATTGGCTCTGAGGATCGGGGCGTGTCGGGCTTGGTCGGGAAGTGGGTCAGCGCTAACGTGCCGGGCCTGGGCGAGGTGAGTGCCGTAGGGGTGCCGGTAAGTGCGGGCGTTTAGCGCGGGCGTGGTCTGCTCTCGCCGTTGGTCGGCCTCGTGCTGGCCGGCGGTGCAGGATGCGCGCGCCTGCGCGGCGTTCGCGCCCCGGTGCTTCAACCTGCGTGCAGGATCCGAGCTCGGTCCCGTGCCTTGGCCTCCCACGGATCTTCCTTGCTGCGAGGCCGCGTCCGCCTTAGCGTGCTCCTCCGGGGGCGCGCGGGTGCGCGGATTCTCTTCGGCCGCCATTCAACGATCAACTCAGAACTGGCACGGACTGGGGGAATCCGACTGTCTAATTAAAACAAAGCATTGCGATGGCCCTAGCGGGTGTTGACGCAATGTGATTTCTGCCCAGTGCTCTGAATGTCAACGTGAAGAAATTCAAGCAAGCGCGGGTAAACGGCGGGAGTAACTATGACTCTCGGTGGGAAATCCTAGCTCTGGCCTTCAAGTGGCGGGAGTCGTGAGGGTGCTGTGAAAGGTTTCGCGTAGGTGTACCTTTCCAGTATCCCGACCGACAGAGCAGGGTGCTTTTCGGGCTTGGGGGTTACCTCCCCCCCTGCCTTTGTTACAGCTGGTGCAACTAATAGAAGCGAACGTGGTACCAGGCCTCCCGCTGGAGCGCCTGTGCCAGCTGATGAGCCAGCCAACCAGCCAACCGGTGCGGGTCGAGCGCTGCTCCCCGCCATCTGCCCTGATTGTATGCGGTCCTTCTCCACCAAGACCGGACTTGGTGTCCATCGGCGTCGCGCCCATCCGACTGCTGCTAATGCTGAGATCAAGACCGAGAGGAAGAAGGCCAGGTGGTCCCAGGAAGAGCTCCTGCGTCTGGCCCATGCAGAAGCGACTCTTGCCACCCAGGGTTGCAGATTTTTAAACCAGGAGCTTGCAAAGGCCTTCCCCGAGCGTACGCTGGAATCAATTAAATGTCAGCGTAGAGCGCAGCCCTACAAAGACATGGTGGCGAAGTTTGTCACCGAGCTTGCTGGCATGGATCGCGGCCTTCGGGGTCCTCCTAGCGAGCCAGCAGTCAGTCATCCTTTGCCACAGTCTCCACCTTGTGGGGAAGATGTTGACCTAGCCATCTGGTCATTTGTAGCAGAACTCCCCCAATCAGACCGCCGATTCCGCTCGCTTGATGATCTCGTGGCTCTGGGTCCCACCACTAGCCATGAAACAATCCAGGCTATGTTGCTGTCTGCTCTTGACGAAGTAGGCAGCAGGGAGCCAGCCGTCCACCAAGCTGCGAGTGTGCGGACCCAACAGCCCCCAGAGCAGAAGCGTGCACGCAGGAGATGGGAGTATGCGGTGGTTCAGCGTGCTTTCAAGAAGAACGGAGCACGCTGTATCAACGGACTTCTTGATGGCACACTCTTGCATCAGCCACCATCCATCCCAGGGCTGATTGAGTTTTGGACAGACCTCTTCTCTCCACCACGTGTCAGGTCTCGACCTCCGCGTGGGGAGGGTCTGTCCGATGAGCTGCTGCCATTCTCGAAGAGGGTGCCCTTCCGTGACCTCTGGGCTCCCATTTCTGCAGAAGAAGCCACCGCTGCTCTCCCGCCTCGCAATTCTGCTGCAGGTCCTGACGGCCTCACGCCGACGCAACTGCGTCGCCTTCCCCGGGAGGTTCTCCTCAAGATCCTTAATTTCCTCCTCCTTTCCCATTCCCTTCCATCCCGACTCCTTCAGGCCAGAACAACCCTGCTGCCCAAGAAGACCGCCGCAGCATCCCCTGCTGACTTTCGTCCGATCACAGTGTGCTCGGTGCTGACCAGAGCCTTTCACAAGGTTCTGGTTGGCCGCCTGATGCGCTACTGTGTGTTGGACGGTCGCCAGCGGGCTTTCATCCCTCAGGATGGGATGCTTCATAACACCTTTCTTCTCGATCTGGCGATGACCCAGGCGTGCCGAGCTGCCGGCTCGCTGTACTTGGCATCTCTGGATGTGTCAAAGGCCTTCGACTCGCTTGCCCATGGTGCCCTTGGTCCTGTGCTAAGGGCCCATGGTCTGCCGGTCGAGTTCGTTGACTACATCCAGGGATGCTATGAGGCGGGATCGACGGTTATCTGCGCGGATGGGAAGTCGTCAGATCTAGTGCGGCCTTCGAGGGGTGTTCGGCAGGGTGACCCGCTGTCTCCTATTC
>NC_064641.1:415883040-415885540 GCF_023864345.2 Schistocerca serialis cubense | reverse complement strand
TCCGCACATTGCTCAGCTAAGCCACGAACACCCACACATGTCCTACACAGGGGTGCACCCAACATCACAATACAGCCTCCTGTCACAGCACACAAACAATGGCAGGAATGAAAGACACAGATCTGCCACAACCATGGAATCGGAGCGCCGCCTGTCATGAGCCAAAAGTGCATCCTGACGTGACAAATCGGATGATGCCGCAGGCATCCAATTACGATAATCACTATCAACGAACCTGCCGCCCCCCCCCCCCCAATACACCTTTCCCTACAACAATGTGTACCTGAACCTAAGCTATATTGTACCTTAACCTAACCTATATTGTACCTTAACCTAACCTATATCGTACCTTAACCTAACCTATATCGTACCTTAACCTAACCTATATCGTACCTTAACCTAACCTATATCGTACCTTAACCTAACCTATATCGTACCTTAACCTAACCTACGTTGTGCCTTAACCTAACCTACGTTGTGCCTTAACCTAACCTACGTTGTGCCTTAACCTAACCTACGTTGTGCCTTAACCTAACCTACGTTGTGCCTTAACCTAACCTACGTTGTGCCTTAACCTAACCTACGTTGTGCCTTAACCTAACCTACGTTGTGCCTTAACCTAACCTACGTTGTGCCTTAACCTAACCTACGTTGTGCCTTAACCTAACCTACGTTGTGCCTTAACCTAACCTACGTTGTGCCTTAACCTAACCTACGTTGTGCCTTAACCTAACCTACGTTGTGCCTTAACCTAACCTACGTTGTGCCTTAACCTAACCCATGTTGTGCCTTAACCTAACCCATGTTGTGCCTTAACGTAACCCATGTTGTGCCTTAACCTAACCCATGTTGTGCCTTAACGTAACCCATGTTGTGCCTTAACGTAACCCATGTTGTGCCTTAACCTAACCCATGTTGTGCCTTAACCTAACCCATGTTGTGCCTTAACCTAACCCATGTTGTGCCTTAACCTAACCCATGTTGTGCCTTAACCTAACCCATGTTGTGCCTTAACCTAACCTATAATGTGCCTTAACCTAACCTATAATGTGCCTTAACCTAACCTATAATGTGCCTTAACCTAACCTATAATGTGCCTTAACCTAAACTATATTGCGCCTTAACCTGACGCACGTTGTCGCTGAACCTGCTCTGTAATTGTTATGCAACCCGTTAAAGTAGTGTAGTGTTGCCTAACCGCAACCCTCGCAATATAGTTCGCTACTCGCACTGCCCGGTCCCCTGTGTATCGCGTCATGTTAAACACCTTGCAGGTGTTGCTGACTTTCCACATGCTCATGCTATACACTGTAATGTGGATAGCAGCAGGACGTACATGCCCCCTCCCCTTCCCCCCTGCCTTCGCAAGCTGGTCGGTGAGAAGTTTGCATGTTCAACGCCCTTCGCATGCCGACGTACTCAGCCTACGTTGTGGTACGGCCTGTCACCTGTCCGCCGATGTACGCAAAACCCACAAACTGTACTGCACATTGGTCCGTATGTACTGAATGATACATCGTGGCACATGTGACCGTATGACGACTGCGCCTAGCAACGGCGGACCATACAGTCCAAATATTGTGCACGCAGCTACGTGTCGTCTCCCTATAAGAGCTGGATTGCAGTGTGGTACGCCATACAGACGTGTGGGAGGAACGGACGCCCTGGATGGCGATCAGCATGAGCAGTCTGTTGATGTAGTGGAGCGTGTATTCGGACGTAGTCGTCTCTTCTCACACACCGTGATAGCATGTTGCACCGTGTTCCACATCTGCGACATGCTGCAGAGGCCGGCTGACAGTCGTTCGCGCAATGGACACCGCATACGTACGGGGTCGACCTTCCACGTGTTCTCTAGGCGTGCACATGTTGTTGCGTCTATGTGGGCAGACGTAGTGTGTTGTGACACCTGACACAGGCATGCAATACTCGTTGCAAATGGCGATGGACGTGTACGTTTGCTGGTGACGTTACGCAAATGAACAACTGGTAACCCGTTGTGGTGCGGTTGTTCTCGCTAGAGGTGAATCAGTGTTGGCGACGATCGGTCGAGCTATTAACCGGTTGTTTCAGGGATACCCACCATGCCCACGAACGTGAAAGGGGACCCACCATGCCCACGAACGTGAAAGGGGATCTGGGTGTGAGGCGATACGCGGCGGTGGCTGGGTGGGACCGTCCCCGGCCGGTGAGGGGGGGCCGCCCGGCGTGCTGGCAGCGCGGTGCGTGGGCGCACGCGCTACAGCCGGCTGGTGGGGGCGGCCAGTGGCAGGCGCGCCGGCCGACGGACGCGGCAGGCGGCGCAGCTGCGCGCCGGCGCCCCCTGCTCGCGGCGCCTTGCGGCCAAAGTAGGTCCTCGCGGGCCCGGTGCGAAGCGCGGTGGCCATCTGCAGTGTGCTGGTCCGATTGAGGACTTTGTGCGCTGAGGATGCGCCGCCGCCCGGCGCTCGGCGCCGCGACGCCGTCTGCTGCTCGGTCGCCCCAGCGGTTCTCGCAGGTG
>NC_064641.1:415875540-415878040 GCF_023864345.2 Schistocerca serialis cubense | reverse complement strand
ACTTTGTGCTGGCCCCCGTTGGGCGAAAGGGAATCCGGTTCCTATTCCGGAACCCGGCAGCGGAACCGATACAAGTCGGGCCCCTCTTTTAGAGATGCTCGTCGGGGTAACCCAAAAGGACCCGGAGACGCCGTCGGGAGATCGGGGAAGAGTTTTCTTTTCTGCATGAGCGTTCGAGTTCCCTGGAATCCTCTAGCAGGGAGATAGGGTTTGGAACGCGAAGAGCACCGCAGTTGCGGCGGTGTCCCGATCTTCCCCTCGGACCTTGAAAATCCGGGAGAGGGCCACGTGGAGGTGTCGCGCCGGTTCGTACCCATATCCGCAGCAGGTCTCCAAGGTGAAGAGCCTCTAGTCGATAGAATAATGTAGGTAAGGGAAGTCGGCAAATTGGATCCGTAACTTCGGGATAAGGATTGGCTCTGAGGATCGGGGCGTGTCGGGCTTGGTCGGGAAGTGGGTCAGCGCTAACGTGCCGGGCCTGGGCGAGGTGAGTGCCGTAGGGGTGCCGGTAAGTGCGGGCGTTTAGCGCGGGCGTGGTCTGCTCTCGCCGTTGGTCGGCCTCGTGCTGGCCGGCGGTGCAGGATGCGCGCGCCTGCGCGGCGTTCGCGCCCCGGTGCTTCAACCTGCGTGCAGGATCCGAGCTCGGTCCCGTGCCTTGGCCTCCCACGGATCTTCCTTGCTGCGAGGCCGCGTCCGCCTTAGCGTGCTCCTCCGGGGGCGCGCGGGTGCGCGGATTCTCTTCGGCCGCCATTCAACGATCAACTCAGAACTGGCACGGACTGGGGGAATCCGACTGTCTAATTAAAACAAAGCATTGCGATGGCCCTAGCGGGTGTTGACGCAATGTGATTTCTGCCCAGTGCTCTGAATGTCAACGTGAAGAAATTCAAGCAAGCGCGGGTAAACGGCGGGAGTAACTGGGAGTAACTATGACTCTCTTAAGGTGGCCAAGTGGCGGCGGTGTGGCTGCATCCGGACTTGGCTTTTCGAATTGCGGTCTTGATGTAGTCGTGCTGCTGCTGCGAGGTGCCTTCCTTGGGTTATAGTTACAGGGAGAGTGATGCGCAATACATGGGCCTAGCCCTCTTAGCCTCTCCTCTCCTGCGGTCTTCTCCCCTTCTCGTGGGCCCGCTGATTTTCGCAGAGTGGAAGACCGCACCAGGGGCTTGGGGGGGTTACCAGCCCCCGCTCGCATTATCCCTTTATAGTTGGGGGCAGCCTACAAGAAACAAGAGATGGTGGCCCTTCCGCTGAAGGTGCCACCCCAGCTACCCCAGCACCTATCCGGCCAACCGGCCGTAACGAAAATGCGATAGTTTGTGTAGCTCCCTTTGCTTGCAGTGAGTGCCACCGCACTTTTACCACGAAGAACGGTCTCGGGGTCCATCGCCGCCGCCAACACCTTGCGGCCGCCAACGCTGAGATCGGGACGGAGAGGCATCGCGCGAGGTGGACGGAGGAAGAAGTCCTGTCGCTCGCCAAGGCAGAGGCCGAACTGTTCCTTGAGAGGGACGCCCGGTTCTTCTTCGTTAATCAAGAGCTTATTAGAATGTTCCCCGACCGAACGCTTGAGGCAATCAAGTGCCGACGGCGGCAAGCTGCCCACAAGCAGCTTGTCCGCCAATTCATGGAGGCGCTTGAGATCGGTCGGGGGGAAGAGCCGGCGTCCCGCCGGGGAGCAGCGGGCTCGCTGCCTGACGCGGGCGAGGCCGCTGCGCCGCCCGTCGACGCAGCCGAGGACTTCGCGGCCGACACCACCGGGCCGCCGCCGGAGGGGCCGACTGACGCCGCCATCTGGGAGCATCTGGCAGGGCTGCCTGCTTCTGCCCAGCGTTTCTCTGCCCTGGATCGAGTCATTGGTCTGGGGCGGGGCACGCCGCCTGATGTCATCCTGGGCATGCTCCCGGATGCCCTTGCGTCGGTCGGGTCCAGGGGGGAGAGGTTGATCACCAGGACACAGCGGCCGCGCCAATCATCCAAGCGGCCGCCTGCCGCCCCGCCGCTGCAGAAGCGCAAGCGGCGCCGCTGGGAGTTCGCGCGGACACAGGACGCCTTCCGTAGGTCGCGTGCACGTTGCGTGCGCGGCTTGCTGGACGGCACCCTGCTGCAGCCGCCACCCGACATCCCCGGTCTGCTGGACTTCTGGGCGGACCTCTTCACGAAGAAGCCGATCTCCACCGCTGGCTTCATCCGTGACCGCCTTCTCCCGCACTCGGAGCCTGTCGCTCCTGAGTGCCTATGGGGGCCGGTCACACGTGAGGAGGTCGCTGCTGCCTTGCCGCCCAGGGGATCGGCGGCCGGGCCGGACGGCCTGACTCCAGCGGAGCTGCGGCGCCTGCCGCATGATGTCCTGGTGAAACTCTTGAACCTCTTCCTCCTGGCCCGCGCCCTCCCCGAGCGTCTGCTTCGCGCCCGGACGTCACTTCTCCCCAAAACGGCTGCACCAACATCCCCCGCTGACTTTCGCCCCATTACGGTCTGCTCGGTGTTGGCGCGGACC